>NC_056726.1:902531612-902736612 GCF_019279795.1 Protopterus annectens
ATAAACTGCATGGGAACCCATGTTGCAACAGAGAAATACTGTAATCCATCAGCGACATCCTGCACATGTAGTAAATGTGTATTTAGGGAAACTGCATAGGACCCCAGTGTTGTAACAGAGGAATATTTTAATCCATCAGCTACAGCCTGCATATGTTGTAGTTATGTATTCTGGAAAACTGCACAGTAGCTCAATGCTGTAATAAAAGAATACTGCAATCCATCAGTTAGATGCTGCATATGTAGTAACTGTGCATTTAGGGAAACTGCATGGAATCGCAGTGTTGTAAAAGATTAATGCTGTAATCCATTAGCTACATCCTGCATATGTAGTAACTGTGTATTCAGGGAAACTACACAGGAGTCCAGTGCTGTAATAGAAGAATACTGTAATCCATCAGTTACATCCTGCATATGTAGTGACTATGAATTTAGAGAAACTTCATGAGACCCCATGTGGCATCAGACGAATACTGTAATCCATCAGCTACATCCTGCATATGTAGTGACTGTGTATTTAGGGAAACTGCACTGGAGCCCAATATTGTAAACAAACAAACAAAGCCAGCAGCTGTTGGTAACTATATTTATTCACCAATGAAGGAAACATCCCTCATGACTTAAATAGCATATAACTCATACAGACCGGTTTCAGCTCAGCAGAGCCTTCCTCAGTGAGAGTAAAAAATATATATATTCATGAAGACACAGACCCAGTAACTATACATATATAAGACTGGGAATGAAAGAGAACCAATCACAATGCATAATCAATAAATCACAATTGGTCATTAAGACCAGGTGGAAACAAAGCCCCAAGTCTAATAATCCATTTCCTCTCCTTAGAAGTAAGTATCTCATGCCACTTCAGCTTGTCTTGACATTTACCCCTAATGCAATCAATAATACTAAACATAAAATTAGCTGTAGTGTGTGTATGATAATGGGAATAAGAGATTTTCTACCCCAAAAAGAAAAAGACCAAAATCTATTCTGAAGAATAGTTTTGAATCTTCAAACTTTACTTCAGGGGAAGAGACTTCCTCTAACACAGAAGGAGAATTTGAGGAGAATTAGTTGGAGGTTTTGCCGAATGCAAAACGTGATAATTTGTCACACCCTTCCACTTCACTTACAGACGAGGGGGGCGGAAACATAAGAAAAGACACACCAAAACAAAGCATGGAGGCACTATTGAAAATGATGACAGCACATTAACATTTCATTCTAATGTACACAATATTTCTTCTATTGAGTTAACTGCTACACAGAATAAACTACTAAATAAAGGATTGAACTTTGTCCCGGGTTTTTTTGTACCAGAACAGTCTCTAGCCCAAGATGTGGTCAATTTTTGTCGATTGTTAAACTTGAAACTGCTATATGCAGATAGTGGTGGGGATAAATCTCAAGATTTCAAGTTTAAAAAATCCTCTTTTAGTCCACCTATGACACAATTGGTGGGTGTTTTCCAAAAGAATGTATTATATGATTTACATTACTATTACAAGGATTTTTCTATATCCTATAACAATTTGTCCAATGATGAAGTGTGCAGTCTTGATGAGCTTGCTAAAAATCGAAATGTAGTCATCACACAAGCTGACAAAGGTGGGGCGGTGGTGATACTAGACAAGGATTCTTATGATGAGGAGGCTATGAGACAATTGGGGAACAAGGATCACTATATGGCTATGCCTTTGGATCCATCTTTAAATTTTCAACGTAAGATTGATCAGTTTCTTACACTAGCAGTGGAGGAGGGCATAATTACACAGGCCATTAAAGAACAACTGATGGTTCTGTCCCCCAAGAAACAGTATCTTTATATGCTTCCCAAAATACATAAACATGCTAGCAATCCCCCTGGTCGACCTATTGTTTCTGGACATGGTTCCTTGACGGAACCTTTGTCTGAATATTTGACTCATTATTTAAAACCATTACTTGGGTTTATTAGAGCTAGAATTCAAGATACCACGCAGTTTTTGGATATCATTAATGAAATACAACTTGAACCCCATTGGTTACTATGTAACCTTGACATCACGTCCCTCTATACTAATATTCCACACTGGGCAGGCCTACAAGCATTGGACTATTGGCTAGTTAGATCTGGCTTATACAAACCTGGTTTCAATACCTTTTTGGTTTGCCTTACGGAATATGTATTGACTAGCAATGTTTTTTATTACCAAAACAAATGCTTTTGGCAAACCAAGGGTACTGCTATGGGTGCATCTTTTGCACCCATTTACGCGGATCTTTTTATGGCATATATTGAGGAAATAATAATTTATGATGCCAACCATAACATTTACATGTGTGAGATGGATATGTGGCGTCGTTATCTGGATGATTGTTGGTTGGTGTGGAAGGCTGATGAGCAATACCTTATGGAATTTCTTGATTATCTTAATAACAACATATGGGGTATTGAATTCAAGATGAGTTTTCATAGATCTAAAATGATTTTCTTGGATGTGGAAATCAATAGGAATGTAGATCATACTCTTTCCACTACTCTATTTAGGAAATTTCCAGAATATAATTCTTTATTACATGCCAGCAGCTTCCACCCACAACATATCATCCAGAATATACCCAAATCCCAATTTTTTAGAGCTAGGAGAATATGCTCTAGCCAATTGTCCTTTGCTACAACTTGTGATGATTTGGCCTGTAGATTTAAAGATAGAGGGTATCGTTCGGGCACTGTTCATATGGCCAAACAATGGGCCTCGAATTTCAATAGAAATGATCTATTGCATTATAAAGATCGTAACCAGGATGGGGTTCAGCAGCCGTTGAGGTTGGTTACTACTTATGGACGTAACACCCGGGGGTTTATGAACATCATAGACAGACATTGGAATATTCTTTTGGCGGATAACAAACTACATAATATTCTCAGGGACAGATGTTCTTTTTCTTTTAGAAGGGGACGAACCATTGGGTCACATTTGAGCCATTATAAGAGGTCTTTGTCTGATGCCAAAGTTTCTACTCAATTAACCTTTACAGGGGCACCAGTGGTTGGATGTATCCCATGTGGGCATTGCAAATTTTGTACTAGAGTCTCACGTACTGGTGAATTTAGCAGTCACAATACCCCTGAGGTTTTTGAGATCAAGTTTTGGGCTAATTGCAGTTCTGAGTGGGTTATATATTTGGTGACCTGCACTTGTTCTGCGTTTTATGTAGGTCAGACTTCTAGGGCTTTTCGTCTTAGAATCTGTGAACACATTAGTGATATTAAAAACAAACGTGGTAACAATGCATTATATAAGCACAGTTCAAAACACACTACAGCTAATTTTATGTTTAGTATTATTGATTGCATTAGGGGTAAATGTCAAGACAAGCTGAAGTGGCATGAGATACTTACTTCTAAGGAGAGGAAATGGATTATTAGACTTGGGGCTTTGTTTCCACCTGGTCTTAATGACCAATTGTGATTTATTGATTATGCATTGTGATTGGTTCTCTTTCATTCCCAGTCTTATATATGTATAGTTACTGGGTCTGTGTCTTCATGAATATATATATATTTTTTACTCTCACTGAGGAAGGCTCTGCTGAGCCGAAACCGGTCTGTATGAGTTATATGCTATTTAAGTCATGAGGGATTTTTCCTTCATTGGTGAATAAATATAGTTACCAACAGCTGCTGGCTTTGTTTGTTTGTTTGCTATTTGGATTACTAGCCGTGCAGCGTCTTCCGTGCATCTGTTCTGGATTCATTGCCCAATATTGTACCACAGTAATAGTGCAATCCAACAGATATGTCTTCCATATGTAGAAACTGTGCATTTAGGAAGACTGCACTGGAGCCCATGTTGTAAAAGAGGAATACTCCAATCCATCAGTTCCATCCTGCATATGTAGTAACTGTGTATTTAAGAGTACTGCACAGGAGCCCAATGCTGAAACAGAGGAATACTGCAGTCCATTATCTAAATCCTGCATACATAATAACTGTGTATTTAGGGAAACTGTATGGGAGTCCAATGCTGTATCAGAGGACTACTGTAATCCATCAGCTACATCCTGCATATGTAGTAACTGTATTTAGGGAAACTGCACAGGAGCCAAATGCTATAACAGAAGAATACTGTAATCCATAATACTGTAATTCATTAGCTACATCCTGCATATGTAATAAATGTGTATGTAGGGCAACTGCATAGGAGCCCAATGTTGTATAAGGGGAATAATGTAATCCAGCAGCTACATCCTGCATATGTTGTAGCTGTGTATTTAGAGAAACTGCATGGGAGCCCGATGCTGCAACAGAGGAATACTGTAATCCATCAGCTACATCCTACATATGTAGTAATTGTGTATTTAGGGAAACTGCATGGGAGCAGAATGCTGTAGCAGAGGAATATTGTAACCCTTAATCTACATCCTGCATATGTAATAATTGTGTCTTTAGGGAAACTGCATGGGAGCCCAATGCTGTAACAGAGGAATATTGTGATCCATCAGCTACATCCTCCATATGTAGTAACTATGTATTTAAGGAAACTGCATGGTTGCCCTGTGGTGTAAAAGAGGAGTACTGTAATCCATCAGCTACATCCTGCATATGTAGTAACTGTGTATTTTTGGAAACTGCACTGGAGCCCAATGCTATAATTGTGGAATGCTGTAATCCATCAGTTACATCCTGCATATGTAGTAACTGTGTATTCAGGGAAGCTGCACAGGAACCCAATGCTATAATAGAAGAATACTGTAATCCATAAGCTTCATCCTGCATATGTAGTAACTGTTTATTTAGGTAAACTGCATGGGAGCCATGTTGTAACTGAGAAATACTGAAATCCATCAGTTACATCCTGAATATGTAGTAACTGTGAATTTAGGAAAACTGCACAGGAGCCCAATGCTGTAATAGAAGAATACTGTAATCCATCAGTTACATCCTGCATATGTAGTAACTGTGTATTTAGGGCAACAGCATGGGACCTCAGTGCTGTAAAAGAGGAATACTGTAATCCATCAGCAACATCCTACATATGTAGTAATTGTGTAATTAGGGAAACTACATGGGAGCAGAATGCTGTAGCAGAGGAATATGCAGCAAAAGGAATAAGCTGTAAAAGAGGAATACTGTAATCCATCAGCAACATCCTGTATGAAGTAACTGGTATTTAGGGATACTACATAGAAGCCTGATATTGTAACATGGGAGTACTGTAATCCTGCAGCTACATTGTGCATATGTAGTAACTGTGTATTTAGGGAGACTGCATGGGAGCCCAATGCTGTAAGAAAGGAATATTGTAATCCATCAGCTACATCCTCCATATGTATTAACTATGTATTTTGGAAACTGCATGGGAGCCCAGTGGTGAAAAGAGGAGCACTGTAATCCATCAGTTACATCCTGCATATGTAGTAATTGCGCATTTAGGGAAACTGCACAGGAGCACAATGATGTAATAGAAGAATACTGTAATCCATCAGTTACATCCTGCATATGTAGTAACTGTGTATTTAGGGAAACTGCATGGGACCCCAGTGCTGTAACAGAGGAATAATCTAATCCATCAGCTCTATCCTGTGTATGTGGTAACTGTGTATTTAGGGCAACTGCATGGGAGCCAAACGCTGTAACAGAGGAATACTGTAATCCATCAGCTACTTTCTGCATATGTAGTATGTGTGCATTCATGAAAACTGCATGGCATCCCATTGCTGTAACAGCAGAATACTTTAATCCATCAGCTACATCCTACATATGTAGTAACTGTGTATTTAGGGAAACAGCATGGGACCCCAGTGCTGTAACAGAGGAATAATTTAATCCATCAGCTACATCCTGTGTATGTAGTAACTGTGTATTTAGGGAAACTGCATAGGAGCCAAATGCTGTAACAGAGGAATACTGTAATCCACCATCTACTTTCTGCATATGTAGTACATGCGTACTCATGGAAACTGCATGGCATCCCATTGCTGTAACAGAGGAATACTGTAATCCATCAGCTACATCCTGCATATGTAGTAACTGTGTATTTAGGGAAACTGCATAGGAGCCCAATGCTGTAACAGAGGAATACTCTAATCTATCAGCTACATCCTGCATATGTAGTAACTCTGTATTTAGGGAAACTGCACAGGAGCCCAATGCTGTAATTGAGGAATATTGTAACCCAACACTTACATACTGCATATGAAGAAACTGTGTATTTAGGGCAATTCCACAAATGACCGGTGCTGTAATAGAAGAATACTATAACCCATCACCTACATCCTGCGTATGTACTAACTGTGTATTTAGTGAAACTGCATTGGAGCACAATGTTGTAACAGAAGAATACTGTAATTCATCAGCTACATCCTGCATATGTAGTAAATGTGTATGTAGGGCAACTGCACAGGAGCCAAATGTAAAAGAAGAATATTGTAATCCATCAGCTATATCCTGCATATGTAGTAACTCTGTATTTAGGGAAACTGCACATGAGCCAGATGTTGTATAAGGGGAATATTGTAATCCATCAGCTACATCCTGCATATGTAGTAACTGTGTACATAGGGAAACTGCATGGGAGCCCAATGCTGTAACAGAGGAATACTGTAATCCATCAGCTACATCCTGCATATGTAGTAACTATGTATTTAGGGAAACTACAAAGTAGCCCAATGCTGTAACAGAGGAATATTGTGATCCATCAGCTACATCCTCCATATGTAGTAACTATGTATTTAGGGAAACTGCATGGGAGCCCAGTGTTGAAAAGAGTACTGCATTCCATCAGCTATATCCTGCATATGTAGTAAATGTGCATTTAGGGAAACTGCAGAGGAGCCCAATGTTGTAATTCTGGAATAATGTAGTCCATCAGTTACATCCTGCATATCTAGTAACTGTGTATTCAAGGAAACTGCAAAGGAGCTCAACGTAGTAATAAATGAATACAGTAGTCCATCAGTAACATCCTGCATATGTAGAAACATTGCATTTAGGGAAACTGCATGGGAGCCCATGTTGTAACAGAGAAATACTGTAATCCATCAGCTACATCCTTCATATGTTTTAACTGTGTATTTATGGATACTAACCAGAAGCCTGATGTAGTAAAATGGAAATACTGTAATCATTCAGCTACATCCAGAATATGTAGTAACTGTGTATTTAGGGAAACTGCACGGGAGACAAATGCTGCAATAGAGGAATACTGTAATCCATCAGCTACATCCAGTATATATAGTAGCTGAGTATTTATGAAAACTGCATGGAGCCCATGTTGTAAAAGAAAAATACTGTAATCCATCAGCTGCATCCTGCATATGTAGTAATTGTGTATTTAGGGAAACTGCACGGGAGCCCAATATTGTAACAGAGGAATACTGTAATCCATCAGCTACATACTGCATATGTAGTAACTGTGTATTTAGGTAAGCAACACAGGAGTCCAATTCTGTAACAGAGGAACACTGTATTCCATCAGCTACATCCTGCATGTGTAGTAACTGTGTATTTAGGGAAACTACATGGGATCCCAATTCTGTAACACAGGACCACTGTATTCCATCAGCTACATCCTGCATTTGTAATAACTTTGTATTTAAGGAAATGCACAGAGCCCAATGTTGTGAAAGAGGAATACTGTAATCCATCAGTTACATCTTGCATATGTAGTAACTGTGTATTTAGGGAAACTGCATGGGAGCCCCAATGCTGTAACACAGGAGTACTGTAATCCATCAGCTACATGCTGCATATGAAGTAACTCTTTATTAAGGGAAACTGAATGGGAGCCCAGTGGTGTAACAGTGAATACTGTAATCCATCACCTACAGGCTGCATATGTAGCAACTGTGAATTTAGGGAAACTGCATGGGAGTCCAATGCTGCAACATAGGAATACTGTAATCTATCAGCTACATGCTGTATATATAGTAACTGTGCATTCAGGGAAACTGAATGGGAGCCCAAAGCTTTAACAGAGGGATACTGTAATCCATCACCTACAGCCTACATATGTAGTAACTGTGTATTTAGGGAATCTGCATGGTAGCCCAGTGTTTTAACAGAATAATACTGTATTCCATCAGGTACATCCTGCATATGTAGTAACATTGTATTTAGGGAACTGCACGGGATCTCAATGCTGTCACAGAGGAACTCTGTACTCCAACAGCTACATCCCACATATGTTGTAACTGCGTATTTAGGGAAACTGCAAGGGAGGCCAGTGTTGTAACAGAGGAATACAGTATTCCAACAGCTACATCCTGCATATGTAGTAACTGCATATTTATGGAAACTGCACTGGAGCCCATGTTGTAACAGAGTAATAATGTAATCCATCATCTACTTCCTGTATATGTAGTACCTGTGTATTTATGGAAACTGCACTGGAGCCCATGTTGTAACAGAGGTATACTGTAATCCATCAGCTAAATCCTGCATATGTAGTAACTGTGCATTCAGGGAAACTGCATGGGAGCCCAAGGCTGTAACAGATAAATACTGTAAGCCATCAGCTACATCCTGTATTGTCACTAACTTTGTATTCATGGAAACTGCATGGGATCCCATTACAGAGGAATACTGTAATCCATCAGCTACATCTTGTATATGTAGTAACTGTGTATTTATGGAAACTGCATGGAAGCCCATGTTTTAACAGCAGAATACTGTAATCCATCAGCTACATCCTGCATATGTATTAAGTGTGTATTTAGGGAAACTGCAGGTGAGCCCAGTGCTGTAACATAGGAATACTGTAATTCATCTGCTACACCCTGCATATATAGTAACTGTGTATGTAAGGAAACTGCATGGGAGCCCGATGCTGTAGCACAAGAACACTGTAATCCATCAGCTACATCTTGCATATGTAGTAACTGTGTATTTAGGAAAAATGTATGAGAGTCCAATGTTGTAACAGAGGAATACTGTAATCCATTAGCTACATGCTGCATGTGTAGTAGCTGTGTATTCAGGGAAACTGAAGGAGAACCCATTGCAGTAAAAGACGAATACTGTAATCCATCAGATATATCCTGCATATGTAGTAACTGTGTATTTAGGGAAACAGCACAGGAGCCCAATTTTGTAACAGTATTAAGGATAAAATGGCTGGTAGCTGAAAAAAAGGTGGATAAGGTAAAAAGCCAAATTTAGTGAAACAACCACAAACACCACCATGGACTTTGACTTTCTTTAATCATAAAAAGTACATGTAAAATGGGTAAAACCCTAAAAACAAAAGAAACGAGGTAAAATCCCTTTCGTCAGCGATAAGCGCTTTCAGATTAACCTTCTTCAGATCATAATGAATGAAGTGGGGAAACACTTAATAAAGTCATTGGTGAGCAATCAAAAGGTAGCTTTAGGCCAACTCCCTCCTCAGATCGAATCATAAATAAACCAATGAAAATGTGTAAATATGCATGTTTCTTCTATTCTAACCAATAGCCATTAGTAACCAATCAAAAGGTAACATTGGGCCAGCGCCGTCTTCTCAGATCAAATCAAAAAGTGAGCCAATGAAAATGTGTGGATGTGCATGCTCCTTCTATTCTAACCAATAGTAGGTCTTCTATTTTTCTGTATAGGATGCAATGGAACAACTGCATTTAAACCTGGAGGCTTGTCTGCTCTCAGATTTATAATCCATTAAATGTCATTCCTTTCTGTAGCATTAGTAATGTCACCTTGTCTCATTCCAACATGGGTATTTTCCAAAACTTTGAAATAAAACTGATGTGCTGGGAACTGCTTGATGTGAACTGCGAGGCAGTTTTTCAAGTCACAGTTCCGAACATCACAGAGATGTCTCAAAACTCTGTTTTTAAAATGTTGATCAGTTTTGCCCACATAATATGCAGGACATTCTGAACATGTGGCTAAGTATACTACATGAGAGGTGTTGCAATCTGCTGTGCAAGAAAATTTATGACTAATTTTACTAATGGGATGGATGAAAGTGTTGCTAGTATCTATACTGTTACAAGCCGAACATCTACCACAATGAAAGGTCCACATCTTCTGTCTTATAGGGACATTTTTCATGCCATCTTTCAAGCATAAGAGATGTTTTAGATTCTTTTTGTTTTTAAAAGTGAATCTAGGCGTCTCACCAACGATCTCTCGAATTTTGGCATCTTGGGTTAACATAGGCCAAAATTTCTTAATAACTTCACAGACTTCCTGGCAATCATTAGTATATGTTAAAGTGAAGTTTAGAGGGCCTTTGCAAAATCCTTCATTCAATCTTCTATTTGAAGCATTATCGGTCCTAGACATTGTTGGAGCCCCTTCATTCTTCCTTAGACTAACATATTTGTCCTGTTGCAGGGAAATATCTTTAACAGAATAACCTCTGTTATTGAGGTTTCTTTGTAAGAACTGGACTTCTTGTTCATAATCAGCTTCTTCTGTAAAAAGTCTGGATACTCTGGTGACTTCATTCTTCATGATGTTTCTAGAGACATGCCTGGGATGCATGCTACTTCTATGCAAATAATGATTTTTCCAAGTGTCCTTTCTATGCATCCTGGTTCCAATTCTTTTATTATGGTTGATAAAAAGTGTAACATCCAAGAAATCTATGCTGGTATTCAAATACTGTACGGTGAACTTCAAGAAAGTGGTGGTTGCATTCAAATATGAAATTAATGACAGTAATTGTTCCTTCTGTCCATTCCAGATGAGTACAATGTCATCCACAAAATGTGCATAATACACTAAGTTCTTGAACCATGGGTTTGAATGTATCAAAACTTTCTTTCCCTCCCAGTCAGCTAAGACCAAGTTTGAATAACTGTTTGCACATGGTGTTCCAATGGCTACTCCCTAATGTTGCCAGTAATAGTTCTTACCATAGCAAAAAATATTATTTTCAAATACCATCTCAAGCAAGCTGCAAATAAGCTCCACGTAAAGACTGCAACCATGCAGGCTAATGTAGTCTCTTATAGACTCAATCCCAGTGTCATTTGGTATAGATGTGGAAAGACTGCAAATATTTTATTTATTTATTTATTTATTTATTTATTTAAATTTGTTGACCGGGAGTGTCCGACTGGACATAGGTCCATTTTCAGCAGAGGCCCGGGGAGAAATGCTCCACAGTAAAATAAACAGACAGTAGTTACATTGGATTACATAGCGATTAACAATTTAACATAGCAATTACTTACAACATGTTTACAGATGAAGAACATAGTACATCAGTAGACAACTAGAATCTTTATCTGTGAAGTCCATAACAGACATTAACAGATGTTACAATGAGAAGTTCCTGCTGTATAATAAGTACTAGGCTTATGAGCATCTGAGCTTGCTATAATCAAGGTAGTTAGTGGATTGGAGAGAAAAGTAGTGGTTGGATGGGGTGGATGATATTAGAGTGGGAGTTGCAAGGGCATAGCCAGCATGTTTTTAGGTGTGCTTTTAGTAAAGTTTTGAAGTGGGTGCATGATGGTACGGAGGTAATTGTGGGTGGGAGTGAGTTCCGTAATTTGGCTATGGCACAAGAGAATAGTGCTTCACCAGCAGAGTTATTGGCTTTAGTGATCTGCAAGTGATTTTTGTTGCTGGATCTTAGTGGTCTGGTGGTGCGATAGGGTTGGAGTAGATTCTGGAGGGATGGGACATTTAGTGGATGGTTTACTAGTTTGTGGGCGAGTGAGAGTTGATACCACTGAAGGAGGTAAGGGAGTTCAAGCCAGCCCAGTTCAGCAAGTGAGAGACAGTGGTGACTACGGTAGGATGCCCCTGTGGCAAATTTGGCGATTTTGTTGTAGCAGGTCTCTAGCTTGTTTAGATCACATTGCCTTAGGTTGGTATATATTGGAGAGGCATAAAGTAGGGTGGAGATAAGGTGGGAATTTGCTATTGAAATCTTTGCTGCTTTGGTGAGAAATTGCTTATTTCTGTATAATGCTCCTAGTTTTTTGTGGACTTTTTTTATGGTCATGGATATGTGAATGTCAAATTTTAGTTTATTGTCTATTTCCACTCCTAGCTATTTGGTGTGTTCAGTTGGGTATATAGTGGTGTTGTCTTTTGCTGTGATGTTAAAGTGAGAGTTGTTTTGAGTATGTTTGGTGGGTTGGAAGATGAGTAGTTTAGTTTTGTTTGGGTTGAGTATTAATTGGGCATCAGATAACCATGTTTTAACAAAGGAAAAGGCTTCCTGTGTGACTTTTTGCAGTTTGGGTAGGGACTGGGCTGAGCAGATGATGGTTGAGTCATCTGCATACTGTATGAGTGTGCCATGTTTGGTGGCAGAGGCTAGATTATTGGTGTAAACAGAGAAGAGTAGGGGTCCAAGGATGGATCCTTGGGGAACCCCTATGGAGACAGGTAGTTGGGGAGATATGTCATTCCGCCATACAACGGATTGTTGGTGGTCAGACAGGTAACTCTGAAACCAGTTGGTGACTGATTGTGAGAAGGATAGGTTATTGAGGACAGAGATAAGTTGTCTGTGTGGGACCATGTCAAATGCTTTAGATAGGTCTAGGAAAGTAGCAGAGGAGAGATAGCCATTGTTTTTATACTGAAGGATAGTGTTAGTAAAGGAGAGTAAGGCAGTGGTGGTTCTATGGTTTGGTCGGAAACCATGTTGAGTACTGGAAAGGAGGTTGTTAGTAAGTAGGTAGTCTGAGACCTGAGAGTGTATGCATCTCTCTAGTATTTTGGAGAGTGGAGAGAGAATAGCTATGGGGCGGTAATTGATTAGTTCTGAGAAGGGTCTGCCTTTGTGGAGTGGAATTATATGTGATACTTTCCACAGTGTGGGAACGTAACTTTCTGACAGAGATCGGTTAATCAAGATGGATATTGGGTAGGCCAGAGCATCAACTACGATTTGTAGGTATTCACTTGGGAGGTTGTCTGCTGCTAATTTGGTGGGTTTAGGTTTAGTTAAGAGTTTTTTTATGTTGGAGGTAGATACGGGAGAAAATGAGAAGGCAGTGGGGAGATTATTAGTTGAAGGTGTGGGTTGGATGGGAGGGGGTTGTGTTGTTTAGCTAGTGATAGTATGGTTTGGGTGAAGTGTGTGTTGAATGAGGTAGCAATATTTTCTGAGGAGCGAGGGATGTTAGGAGGAGGGGTACTGACTTTACCTGGGTGGAGGATGGAGTTTATGGAGGACCAGAATTGTTTGGGGTTGTGTTGTGAAGAGTCTAGGGCAGACTGGTAGTATCGGAATTTGTCCTGTTTTATTAGCTTTTTGACTCTATTGTGTAGTTCTAGGAATTTCTGTCTAGCTGAGGGGCTTTTGGTTTTGTGCCAGTGCTCCCAGGCTTTATCCCTGTTTTTCATTTCTGACTTAGTGGTTTTCTGTAGCCGTGGGGAGGGTTGTGCTTTGGTTCTGGAAAATCTTATGGGGGCATGGTAATTAAGGATGTTCAGGAAGGCAGTATTAAAAAATTCAACTGCGTCATCTAGACTGAGGTACTTTAGAGGATGCCAGTTACATTCTTTGAGGGATGAGATGAATGTGAGTGGGTTAAAGTATAGTTTTTTACGTATTTGACGGTAGATGACAGGTTTAGCTTGGTATAGGTATTTTTTGAGTAGGAATGTTGGGGAGTGATCACTGAGGCTATCTGATAAGCAGCCTGTTATATATGACTGGGGGCTCTTACTGACTAGTATCCAATCCAGGGTAGTGTGCTTGCTGGAGTTTTTATTTATCCTGGTTGGTGACTGGACTAGTTGGGTGAAGCCATGAAGGTGTACATGATGGGTTGGATTGTTGCCAGAACAGGATTGTCAGTCAATATTGAAATCACAAAAATCCACGAAAAAACAAGTCATATAATCACCAAACTGAAGCCAGCATACAGCAAAACGCTTTAATGTCTTCTGGTACCTCGGCTGAACATAGCCTTCAAAGGAATAATCAAAGACATACAGCTGCATCTTTTTATACATTTGCTAGATTGAGTCAATCACTCAATTATACAATCAATACAAACCACTTAAGCCACAATTTTAATACATATACTAAAAATATATTTAGTTTTACTAAATTTTAAATATTAAATATTAATATTCATTTCTAAATTTAAGCCCTTAGGCGCCAATGTACCAAAATTTAGAATAAATCTACTTTCTAGGTTCAAAAGCTTTTGTGAGAAATTCCCAAAGCCTGTAGCATTTGGTTTACCAAGAACACAGAAAAATAAAGAATCTAAACACCCAGAGTGAAAATTATTAAAATGTTCTGATATAGGACTATCAATTCTACAATGCCTAACATCACCAATATGTTCCATAATACGTATTTTACCTGTCGTTTAGTTTGACCAATATAATATTTACATGGGACACAACCACAACCCACTATATACACAACCCCACATGATTTGCAATTAAATCTATCAGTGGCATTAAATTTTATACCATTTATTTCACTACCTGAAAGATTTTTCACCTTGTTACAAATTTTACACCTACCACAACAGAACATCCCATTGCCTTCCTTAGAGTTATTCATATTGTGTTTTAAACTCAAAAGTTCCTTAAGGTTGGAAAATCTACCATAAGAGAAGCTAACCCTTTTAGGGAACAGATGACCTATCTCATCATTATCACAAACAGTAGGCCACAAAAAGTCTACAATATATTTTAATGTATTAGAAAATGGGGAATATTTTGTTACAAAAAACATTTTTTCATTATTGCCTACAACAGCATCTTTAGTAGCAATAAAATTTTGAAGTGGTTTCAAAAAAGGACATAAAAAGAATTGCATAAGTGGGGGCAAAATTAGCCCCCATTGCAGTTCCTTCCTTTTGCAAAAATATTTTATCTTCACACAAAAAATAATTATGTGTCAGTGCAAATTCAAGCAACATAATAACAAAAGATGTACGTGGGCCCTCCCCCATAATCTGACCTATAGCCTCAATTCCAAAAGTAGTAGAAATGCTTGTGTACAGAGCCTTGATATCTACGGTAGCCCAATAGAAGTTATTGTCCCAATGCATATTCCTAACCAAAGCACAAAATTCATTAGTATTATTAATATGAGAAACAACATTCTTAAGTTCCCTCTTTAATAAGCTATCTAATAGAATTCCCACATTTTCAAGTTCACTCAGAGACGGTTCAGCATGGGCGTTGGAATTTTCGCCAGAATAACAGGCGGAGGTCAAGAGCAAGAGGTCGCAACAGGAAATACTGACTTTAACTTTTTTCAGTAGGTACTGACTTTAATGACTTTAACACGATTGATTCGGCTTTTGAATTTACAAGTACTAATGTTGCTCAGTTAAATGCGCATATTGTAAACCTGAGCGATTTAAATCTAACTAATGACATGTCCTTTTTTGAAACCACTTTTTTGTATACTTTAAAATTTTTCCGTGAATCTGTGGTTTTATACCGCAGGTACATTGATGATTTGATATTTATTTGTAAAGGCAACATATCTGAATGAACTGCATTTGAATATTCACTTATAAAGTGAATTTAGGTAGTATAGAATTCCTTGATATTTTTCTATATGTAGATACTTGCGATATTATTCAGTTTAGACCATTTAGAAAGGTGACAGCAACAAATAATTTTTTGCATGCCTTAAGTGCACAGCCAACTCATTTAAGCTTATCTTTGAGCACACATCCGAAAAATATTTTTTGAAAGAAGAGTTTCAGGATGTTAAACATAGACTTAAAAGTAGGGGTTATTCTGAAAAGGATGTTATATGTAGTGGAAAGAGAGTTTTGGGCAATAAAAGTTTAAAAAATCAAAATTTTATTGCTACTAAAGATGCTGTTGTAGGCAATAATGAAAAAATGTTTTTTGTAACAAGATATTCCCCATTTTCTAATACATTAAAATATATTGTAGACTTTTTGTGGCCTACTGTTTGTGATAATGATGAGATAGGTCATCTGTTCCCTAAAAGGGTTAGCTTCTCTTATGGTAGATTTTCCAACCTTAAGGAACTTTTGAGTTTAAAACACAATATGAATAACTCTTGAAATAAATGGTATAAAATTTAATGCCACTGATAGATTTAATTGCAAAAAATCATGTGGGGTTGTGTATATAGTTGTGGTTGGTTGTCCCATGTAAATAATATTATTATAAACTAAACAACAGGTAAAAAATAAAATACATTACATATTATGATATTGTTAGTTGTAGTGATTGTAGGAGTGATACAGAACATTTTAATATGTTCTTGGTAACCAATGCTACAGGCTTTGGGAATTTTTCTCCTAAAAAGCTTTTGAACCTAGAAAGTAGATTTATTCTAAATTTTATACATTGCTTAAAAAGGGAAAAAATTTGAATTATTTAATATTATTTATTTAAAATAAAATAAATTTAAATATATTTTATATATTTGTATTAAAATTAAAATTGTGGCTTAAGTGGTTTTGTATTTGATTGTATATTGAGTTTCAAACTCAATCTATATGAATATTGAAATCACCTAAGATGATAGTTTCTTGGGGGAGATGGTGGGTAGACCAGCTGAGGAGGTTTTCTAGTGGAGGGATGTTTTGGCCAGGTGAGAAGTAGCATCCAATTATGTTGATGGTTTTGTTTTGGTGAATTTTGAGGTTGGTATATATTATTTCTTCATTGCCTATTTGTGGAGCTGATGATTTTAAGATCTGGATGTTTAGATGCTGTTTAAATATTATAGCTATATCACCTCCTTTTTTGTTTAGCCGGTCTACTCTTAGTATGCTGTAACCTGTAGGGAGTATTTGCTCACTGGTAATGTGAGGTTTTAGCCAGGTTTCTGTCAGGATGACTATATCCGGGGAGTACAAGTCTATGGTGGCATGGAGTTCATGAACTTTGTTGGATATACTTCTAATATTTAGGCTTAGTAGAAAGAAGTCACTTGGGTTTCTATTGGCTGTAATATGGGAGAAGTTGTGGTTTCTAGTCTGATTATGAGGATTGGGGTTGGAGATGGTAGGGCCAGGGTTGGGGTGGATGTCTCCACTTAGGGCTAGTTTTGATATGCATGAGATTATTAGTTTTCTCAGTTTTTGAATGTGTTTATGAGGTAAACTTTATGATTGTGCTCTGTGGGTAATAGGTATGGTGGGAGGGTTACTATATTAAGTTGTAGGGATGCTTTATGTTTGAGTAATATAGTTGGTAGAATATGTGGGGAGTGCATAAGGATGGTTCTTGAGCTGGTGGGAGGGGAGCTGAGTGTGGGTGAGACATGAGTGGTGGTGTGAGTAGTAGTACAGTGGTAGTGGTTGAGTGGGGGAATGATGGAGCTTTGGTAGGATGTAAGATATGCAAGGAGAGTGCATGCAGTGAGCATAGGAAAGGTATGCTTGTACATGTTAGTTGAGGAGGTGTGATAGTAAAGGGAAGATGGAGGAGATAGTGTTGGGTTAGTGCTGTGGTCGGCTATTGGAAACATGGGAGGGGTTTGAGTGCAATAAAGGTGGGACCACCGGGGGCGGGAGGGAATAGGGGGCAGGGTGGGGAGCAAAGCGGGTAGAGACCCTGTTAGTTGCTCTTACGGGGGGGGGCTGATCACAAAGCAAAGACAAGTATGTGTTAAGTAACAATCACAATTGACCAAGGACTGCTCTGAAACTGTAAGTAATTTCTTAATTTCTCAGGTGGAAAAACAGGATAACCTTGTATCAGTAGGCTACTGTGGTCATAGTTTAAATTAACAAACACACAGTATTGATCAGTTATGGATACTATTTGCTAACAGACGGGAATAAGAGAAAGTGGAAGATATGTGTGTGTGTGTGTGTGTGTGTGTGTGTGTGTGTGTGTGTGTGTGTGTGTGTGTGTGTGTGTGTGTGTGTGTCTGTGTCTGTGTGTATGTGGTGGGGGGGCTGCTTACAAGCCAAAGCAAAGTGCTCCCCAAGGGAAAATGAATATTGGCTCAAACAGGTAGACACATACTCAAAGTTAACTGTAGCTGTTTGCAGACAGTTCAGACCCAGACTGCGCTTTTCTACAAGAATGTTAAAGGTTAAATATCCAAGGTTACTAACAAAATATCAGGATATTCTTTCAAATCAACCACCCTCAGCTGTTCTAATAGCATGCTGGTGTCTTTAAGTACTGTGGGTATAGTTAATAAGGGAACTCGTAGTTGTTTTTCCACATACATTGAGAGAGTTTGTTACCCAACCACGTCCTGATACAATAGGATATAAAGGAGAATTCAAGGTGTCTTTATGAATTTTAGGAAGTCCACTTATAGATGGTATCATGGGGTGTGCTGTCTCAAAGAATTCAAAAAGCTCTTGGTTTATTCTACCTTGCATCATCAAATCATATAATTCATCTTTTACTCTAGCAATCTTAATATTAAGTTCTGTCTTATTGATCTTCTGGTAGGTTTTCTCATCTTGTAGCATTTTAATCATAGAATCATAACAGCTAGCATTAAGTACCACAATGGCACTTCCTTTATCCGACGGATTAATAGAGAGATCCTGATTTCTCTGGAGATCTAACAATGCTTCTTTCTCTTGTTTAGTAATGTTATAAAAACAAGCTTAATAAAAACTTCAACCACTGGGGGATTCACAGGAATGAAAGGACTCGGTTTCTTTGGAAATGGACCAGGTACCATTGTTTGATTCCCAAATATGTATTTTTAACAATACATTCCTGCCAAAGCATTTAGCTTCTACTGAAAATTCACTTAAATCAGATGAAAGTGAAGGAATAAATGTTAAGCCTTTGTTCAAAAGTGTTAAGTGTTCTTCGTTCAGAGAAAATTTGGATAAATTTAGTACTAAGGAATTTTTGAGAGAAGTGCTTACAACGATTTCTTTCTTTTCCTGTCCTGGCTGTTTGATCTTGGATTCCTCTGCCAGGACTGTTTCTGAAAAAATATAGTAAATTAGGTACAATGGGAGCATGTACTGCTCCTAGTTTTGGTATGGTTCCCGAATTTGAAGTGCTAGGCTTTTGAGAACTCTCAGTTACTTCACTTTGTTGTTCCATGCCCATATTCATAGGTAAAGAGGTAGGTTCTTCTATCCTTTCTTCTTGAGTGTGCAAATGCAATGGCTCACCTGGAGCTGAGGTTATATTGCTATTTAATGCTTGAGTATCATAAGGTACTTTGCCTGCATATTGTCTCTTTGCATAAGATGGTCTGTCTTCTCGCGGCCATTTAAACATTATCCCATGCTTGAAATTGGAAACATCTCTTAGCAGTTTCTGCATTTTCTGTGCCTTTAGCTTGCTATCATACAAATTTAAGTTGAATTGCAGAGACTCTAATTTATTAAATCAAGAGTCTGACAAATCCATCTTTTCTAGATCGGCTTGTTTTGTTCTTATTTTCTGTGCAATTCTTTCTTCTTCTGGTCTGAAAAAATCTACTAATAGTTGTAAATATCTGAAGCCAGTTTCAAGATTTATGGCTTGCCACTTCGCAAGCAAATCCGGATATTTATTTCCATAAGTAGGCATACACCTCACCCTCATTCCACGTGGAATGACCTTATAATGCATGCTGGCTTCTAAGTGGAAGCACTGCCATTGTAATCTCTTAAATCGGTAGGCAGCTGTTTCCACTTCGTTGAAAATTACTTCAAAATTTTCAGTTGGGACATTAGAACTGGTGTTAAGCATACCTTCTAAATCCAAATCTAGATGAAGTAATGAATTTAGCATGTCCACAGAGTTGTCTTGCATTGTGCTGAGTTTCATAAAATCAACTGCAACAACTGCAGATATTTACAACTATTAGTAGATTTTTAGCACTTCAAATTCGGGAACCATACCGAAACTAGAAGCAGTACATGCTCCCATTGTACCTAATTTACTGTTTTTACTGAAACAGTCCTGGCAGAGGAATCCAAGATATCCAATTATGTGATTTGTTGATGCAAGGTAGAATAAACCAAGAGCTTTTTGAATTCTTTGAGACAGCACACCCCATGATACCATCTATAAGTGGACTTCCTAAAATTCATAAAGACATCTTGAACCCTCCTTTATGTCCTATTGTATCAGGACATGGTTGTGTAACTGAAACTCTCTCAGTGTATGTGGAAAACAACTACGAGTTCCTTATTAACCATACTCACAGTACTTAAAGACACCAACATGCTATTAGAACAGCTGAGGGTGGTTGATTTAAAAGAATATCCTGATATTTTGTTAGTAACCTTGGATATTTGCAGTCTTTTCACATCTATACCAAATGACATTGGGATTGAGTCTATAAGAGACTACATTAGCATGCATGCTCACAGTCATGACGTGGAGCTTATTTGTAGCTTGCTTGAGATGGTACTTGAAAATAATATTTTTTGCTATGGTAAGAACTATTACTGGCAATGTTGGGGAGTAGCCATGGGAACACTATGTGCAAACAGTTACTCAAACTTGGTCTTAGCTGACTGGGACAGAAAGAAAGTTTTGATACATTCAAACCCATGGTTCAAGAACTTAGTGTATTTTGCACGCTTTGTGGATGACATTGTACTCATCTGGAATGGACAGGGGGAACAATTATTGTTATTCATTTCATATTTGAATGCAACCACCACTTTCTTGAAGTTCACCACACAGTATTCAAATACCAGCATAGATTTCTTGGATGTTACACTTTTTATCAACCATAATAAATGAATTGGAACCAGGATGCATAGAAAGGACACTTGGAAAAATCATTATTTGCATAGAAGTAGCATGTATCCCAGGCATGTCCCTAGAAACATCATGAAGAATGAAGTCACCAGAGTATCCAGACTTTGTACAGAAGAAGCTGATTAAGAACATGAAGTCCAGTTCTTACAAAGAAACCTCAATAATAGAGGCTATTCTGTTAAAGATATTTCCCTGCAACAGGGCAAATATGTTCATCTAAGGAAGAATGAAGGGGCTCCAATAATGTCTAGGACTGGTAATGCTTCAAATAGAAGATTGAATGAAGGATTTGGCAAAGGCCCTCTAAACTTCACTTTAACATATACTAATCATTGCCAGGAAGTCTGTGAAGTTATTAAGAAATTTTGACCTATTTTAACCCAAGATGCCAAAATTCGTGAGATCGTTGTTGAGATGCCTAGATTCACTTTTCAAAACAAAAAGAATCTAAAACATCACTTCTGCTTGAAAGATGGCATGACAAATGTCCCAGTAAGACAGAAGATGGGGACCTTTCATTGTGGTAGATGTTCGGCTTGTAACAGTATAGATACTAGCAACACTTTCATCCATCCCATTAGTAAAATTAGTCATAAATTTTCTTGCACAGCAGATTGCAACACCTCTCACATAGTATACTTAGCCACATGTTCAGAATGTCCTGCATATTATGTGGGCAAAACTGATCAACATTTTAAAAACAGAGTTTTGAGACATCTCTGTGATATTCGTAACTGTGATTTGAAAAACTGCCTCACAGTTCACATCAAGCAGTTCCCAGCACATCGGTTTTATTTCAAAGTTTTGGAAAATACCCATGGTGGGATGAGACAAGGTGACATTACTCATGCTATGGAAAGGAATGAAATTAAATGGATTATAAATCTGAGAGCAGACAAGCCTCCAGGTTTAAATGCAGTTGTTCCATTTGAAAAATAGAAGACCTACTATTGGTTAGAATAGAAGGAGCATGCACATCCACACATTTTCACTGACTTACTTTTTGATTTGATCTGAGAAGAGGGCACTGGCCCAATGTTAGCTTTTGATTCGTTACTAATGGCTATTGGTTAGAATAGAAGAAGCATGCATATTTACACATTTTCATTGGTTCATTTCTGATTCGATCTGAGAAGAGGGAGTTGGCCTAAAGCTACCTTTTGATTGGTCACCAATGACTTTATTAAGTGTTTCCCCACTTCATTAATTACGATCTGAAGAAGATTAATCTGAAAGCGCTTATCGTTGATGAAGTATCAGGGGATTTTACCTCGTTTCTCTTGTTTTTAGGGTTTTACCCATTTTACATGTACTTTTTGTGATTAAAGAAAGTCGCAGTCCATGGTAGTGTTTGTGGTTGTTTCACGAAATCAATTTTGTAACAGAGTAATAATGTAATCCATCATCTATATCATGTATGTAGTAATTGTGCATTTATAGAAACTGCACTGGGGCCCATGTTGTAACAGAGGAATGCTGTAATCTATCAGCTACATCTTGCATATGTAGTAAGTGTGTATTTAGGGAAACTGCAGGGGACTCCAATGCTGCAACAGAGGAATACTGTAATCCATCAGCTACATCCTGCATATGTAGTAACAGTGTATTTAGTGAACAGCATGGGAGCTCAAGGTTGTAACAGATCAATACTGTAATCCATCAGCTACATCCTATGTAGGCAGCAACTGTCTATTCATGGAAACTGCATGGGAGCCCATTACTGTAACAGAGGAATACTGTAATCCATCAGCTAATCCCGCATATCTAGTAACTGTGCATTTAGGGAAACTGCATGGAAGGCCAATGTTGTAACAGTGTTATACTGTAATCCATCAGCTACATCCTTTATATGTGGTAACTGTGTATTTATGGAGAGCGCATGGGAGCCCATGTCGTAACAGAGATATACTGTAATCTGTTTGCTACATCCTGCATATATTGTAACTGTGTATTTAGGGAAACTGTACAGAAGCCCAATGCCTCAACAGAGGAATACTGTAATCCATCAGCTACATCCTGAGTATGTAGTAACTGTGTATTTAGGGAAACTGCATGGGAGCCCAGTGCTATAAATGAGGAACACTGAAATCCATCGCTTCTATATTATATCATTGAAGCTTTACTTAATTGAAGTAAAACCTGAACTTGTAATATTGAAACCGTAAAATGTCGAATGGCCGATATAACCCTGGGAAACACATCCCTTTGCTGTTCTGTGGAGTATGCCCATTTCTCCAGTTTGGAGTGATCTTGGAGGTGGTATGTTTAGGTAGGGAAGGGTTTGGGGTAATGTCTCGCGCATCGAGGGGTGTGCTGCGTGCATCACATTACTTGATTTCAGATGTAAAGTTTTTTTTTTTGATTCGGCCAAGAGAAGTGTTTCCCTTGGTTGAATCAGTCGTTTGAGAATTTTAGCTTTCTATATTACAAGATCGAGCTTTAGTTATTCAATTTACTAAAGCTTTGATGTTGTTATATAGATGCAATCCATCAGCTATATCCTGCATATGTAGTAACTGTGTATATAACGAAACTGCACAGGAGCCAAATGCTGTAACAGTGGAATACTGTAATCCATCAGCTACATCCTGCATATGTAGTAATTGGGTATTTAGGAAACTGCATGGGAGCCCAATGTTGTAACATAGGAACACTGTAATCCATCAGCTACATCCTGCATCTGTAATAACTGCGTATTTAGGAAAACTGCATGGGAGCCCAATGCTGTAACAGAGGAATACTGTAATCCATCAGCTATATCCTGCATATGTATTAACTGTGTATTCAGGGAAACTGCATGGGAGACCAATGTTGCAACACAGTAATACTGTAATTCATCAGCTACATCCTGTATATGTAGTAACTGTGTATATATGTAAACTGCATGGGAGCCCATGTTGTAACAGAGGAATACTGTAATCCATCATTTGCATCAGGCATATGCAATAACTGTGTATTGAGGGAAACTGGATGGGAGTCCAATGCTGTAACCGAGGCATACTGTAGTCACTCAGCTACATCCTGCATATGTGGTAACTGTGAATTTAAGGAAGCAGAACTGGAGCCGAATGCTGTAACAGTGGAATACTGTAATCCATCAGCTACATTCTGTTTATGAAGTAACTGTGTATTTATGTAAACTGCATAGGAGCCCATCTTGTAACAGAAGAATACTGTAATCCATCATCTGCATCTGGCATATGTAGTAACTGTGTATTTAAGGAAACTGCACAGAACCCAATGCTGTAACAGAGGAATACTGTAATCCATCAGCTACATCCTGCAAATGTAGTAACTGTATACTTAAGGAAACTGCACGGGAGCCCAGTGTTGTAACAGAGGAATACTGTAATCCATCAGCTACATTCTGCATATGTAGTAACTGTGTATTAAGGGAAACTGCACTGGAGCCCAATTTTGTAACAGAGGAATACTGTACCCCATCAGCTACATCCTGAATATGTAGAAGCTGCGTATTTAGGGAAATTGCATTGGAGCCCAATGTTGTAACATAGGAACACTGTAATCCATCAGCTACATCCTGCATCTGTAATAACTGCGTATTTAGGAAAACTGCACGGGAGCCCAATGCTGTAACAGAGGAATACTGTAATCCATCAGCTATATCCTACATATGTATTAACTGTGTATTCAGGGAAACTGCATGGGAGACCAGTGTTGTAACACAGTAATACTGTAATCCATCAGCTACATCCTGTATATGTAGTAACTGTGTATATATGTAAACTGCATGGGAACCCATGTTGTAACAGAGGAATACTGTAATCCATCAGCTGCATCAGGCATATGCAGTAACTGTGTATTGAAGGAAACTGGATGGGAGTCCAATGCTGTAACCGAGGCATACTGTAGTCCATCAGCTACATCCTGTATATGTGGTAACGGAATTTAAGGAAGCAGAACAGGAGCCCAATGCTGTAACAGAGGAATACTGTAATCCTTCAGCTACATCCTGCATATGTAGTAACTGTGTATTTAGGGAAACTGGATGGGAGCCCAATGCTGTAAGCGAGGCATACTGTAGTCCATCAGCTACATCCTGCATATGTGGTAACTGTGTATTTAAGGAAGCAGAACATGATCCTAATGCTGAAACAGAGGAATACTGTAATCCATCATCTACACCCTGCATATGTAGTAACTGTCTATTTAGCGAAACTGCATGGGAACCCAATGCTGTAACACAGGAACACTGTAATCCATCAGCTACATCCTGCATTTGGAGTAACTGTCTATTTAGGGAGACTGCACGAGAGCCCAAAGCTGTAACAGAGGAATACTGTACTACATCACTAAATCTTGCATATGTAGTAACTGTGTATTAGGGAAACTGCACTGGAGACCAATTTTGTAACAGAGGAATACTGTAATCCATCAACTACATCCTGCATATGTAGAAGCTGCGTATTTAGGGAAACTGCACTGGAGTCCAATGCTGTAACAATGGAATACTGTAATCCATCAGCTACATTCTGCATATATAGTAACTGTGTATTTAGGGAAAATGCACAGAAGTCCAATGGTGTAACAGAGGAATACTGTAATCCATCAGCTACACCCTGCATATGTAGTAACTGTGTATTTAAAGAAACTGCATGGTAGCCCAGTATTGTAACAGAGGATTACTTCAGTGTCACTGCTTGACAGAGGCACAGAAAAATGATAGGCATAGTTTTTATTCAAACTAAAGGGGTGGCGAAAGCCACATAACTATGGGCTAGGCTTATAAATGCCCTTGGGCAGATAGCCTAGTATGAACCTATGAACCTATGAACCTATGAATAATGTAATCCATCAACTATATCCTGTGTATGTAATAACTGTGTATTAAGGGAAGCAGCACAAGTAAAACCAGCTGCAAAACACGAACTGAAAAGAGAAAACTTGTAGAGAAAACCAGTTTAATAAAAAGCAAAGCTTTCAGGCGTAACCCTTCTTCAATACTAATACTCAGTTTTTTTATGCTATTGAGTGGTTTTTTAATGTAGCTTGTAACTTTGTTGTATTACATACACTTTATATCTGTTTTTTTGTATGAATAGGTGTTTCTTGAGTAAACATTTGTTTGACACTGACTAAAAAGATTAAGAAAGGAAGGTTTTATAATATGATGATTATAGGTGAACCATTTTAAATTGATTCATGACAGTGATTGGTTTATTAACGATTAATGAATGTGAACTACTTTTTTATATAAAAATAGAGCTGTCTGGAGTGACTTTTGTCTGATGAAGGCTGGGCATTTGCTTAGCTGAAAGCACTTACCTTGAATAAAACAGTCCGTGCCATTTTTATCCAGCTTGGTTCTGCTTTCGAGTTTTGTTTTGGTTTTTGTTTTAAACAGTTTGAGTGTATATTAGTTTGTTTTGTAATGGCTAGTGGAAATGCAGAAGCTGGAATGGAGGGAGGGCATAATGGGACTAATTCACAGCTGTTATTCTCGCAAGACAAGGAGCGAGAAGTTATTCTTACCAATAATTCAAATGAAGAGAATGCTTTAGGAAATTTGACCACTCTAGTCAACTTGCTTTTAAATAGAGTGGAAGCGTTATCGCAAAAGGTGGAATTGCGTACTCAAGGGAACCATACTGACTCAGTTGCAGTTTCCAGAGGTAATTCTGAAATGACCGGTTTCCCTGCAGTGCGTCTGGTGAATCAGCGTACTTCCCAACAAGTTAATAATGCTAATGCATCTTCTGGGCAGCCAAATTGTAATGGTAACATCAGGAGACGTAGTGGAGTGGTTTTGTACGGTCCAGTTAATGAGTTATCGGAAAACGTTAATGAAGTTAATAATGTTGCTGCTCTACCTACAATGGCTAACTTCTTGGGTAAAAAAGATTTTTTTCAAGTATCTAATGATTCAGAGGGGACAGCCACGAACAGTGAGCGGTCGGTGACTAACTTTGTTGACAGATTGAATTCTTTTGACCACAAATTGTTTTGTTGTAAAAAATTGCAACTAGAAGTTGCTTACTTGCATGAATGTATCACGAAGAAAGTTGTGCCTAAGGGCTTATGCCAGTGGCATTATCCTGCAGGTTTGCTATGCAATTCTGTTTTCCATCAAGAACTTTTAACCCTCTTTGATAAACAGGGTTTTGAATTTTTGCTGTCTTTAATTAATTTTTATGGAACTGAGATTATTGGTCTCAAAGAGGAATTTGAAGTTTTGGAGTCTAGCTTGGTGCAAGACAATGATTTTTTGAGATATAAATATGACTATCTGAGAATTTTCTCAAGTATTGAAGCTTCTATTTCTAAACTGGTTCTTAACAAAAAACATAAAATGACAGAGACTTGTCAGATTATGCAAACAATAAAGCTTACCCCCCTCCCCCTTTGGTAGTACAGAATTCACCTATGGGAGGTGAAAAGTCTAAAAATTCTACTACTTCAGATACTAATAATGTTAATCAAGAACAAACGCCTGTGCGCAGAAGTGAATGTATTAGGGGCCAAAATAATTCAACTAATGCACATGGTCAAAACCAAAATCAGGAATTTGCTCATATTGATAATGAGCAGGGTTTTTCCAGGTACAGGAACATCCAGGACAACAATACCAGACTGAACAAGAGGGGTCAAACACAGAGAAAGAGAAAAGGAAACCAACGGAGGAGATGAGATATCCTTTAGAGATAGGACCTGAGATCCTTACAACCCAACGTAGTGACTTTAAGATATATAATTACACTGTTTTAACTGTTGAGCAACCCCTGATTGACTTTTTTTCAAATGGTTTGTCGTTCATTCCAGATAAAAGGAGTGATCTTGTAAAAACACTTATAGATCTTAAACTGTATGTCCATAAGCTGAATTTGGCTGTGTCTTTGGGAAATACACCTGCATTTCTTAATTCTTTTAGAGTGTCAAGTGTATTCAACCCATCTCTGCATTCTGGGTTGAATATTTTTGAAAAACTATGTGACATTGATTTTAGGGCTGGACTTAATAATAACATACAGGATTTGAGAATAAGAAGTAACATATCCAAACATGAATTAGATTTCATCTCACTTCTTAATGAATGTAATGTTAGAGTCATGAAACCAGATAAGGGTGGAGGTCTGGTTTTCATGGACGAATATGTGTATGAAAACAAAATGCTCATGCATTTACAATCTGATACATATTTGAGATCCAGTCTTAATGAAGTGCATGTAGCCTATAAGAAAATCAGGGGAGTGTTGGGTGATCTCTTTCTAGAGGGTAGTATTGATTGTAACACCTTTCACTATTTGTCCATGCCAGCACCAAAGGTTCCTACCATTTTTGGCACACCTAAAATTCACAAAAATCTAATTGATCCCCCCTTTAAGGCCCATAGTGGACGGATGGGGTTCTATTACTTATGCTTGTGCCAAGTATATTGATGGTATCCTTAAACCATACATCCAGGGGCAACCTCAGATCTGTAAAGATTCCTGGGGTTTTTTGGAGAATTTTAATAAAATTGAATACCATTCGGATGTGATCTTTTTGGTGGTAGATGTTAAAGATCTTTATACAATTATACCTCACCAATTAGGTATTGACTGGACAAGAAATTTCATGTTAGCTAAAAAAGCCACCAATATACAGATGTACCTAGTGGAAACTCTACTAGATGTAGTGTTATCAAACAACTTTCTGGTTTTTAAAGACCAGATTTTTCTCCAAAATATAGGAATTGCCATGGGGTCACCCTGTGGGTGTAGTTTTGCTAATAGCGTTATGGTGTTTTGGGAACGTAACTGGCTGTTCAGTAGTGAAATGTACCAACAACATGTCACTTGGTATACTAGACACCAAGATGACATGTTTTTTATCTGGAAGGGCCCGCAAAATCTTATCCCTGAGTTTATTGACAATATTTCTGGAATGACTGACTTTCTAGAATTTACGTATTCCATAGGAGTTGATGAAATGAACTTTTTGGATGTTAAAATCTGTAAGGACAAAACTAATAATAAATTTAAGTCTTTAATTTACAGAAAGCCAACCCATTCAAATAGTTATCTCCATTTTTCTAGTTGTCACCCCTTCCATCAAAAAAGGAGTGTAGTGAAGGGGCAATTTGTCAGGGCTGCCAGAATGATCTCAGATGATACTGATTTCATTGAGGAATGTGACAATATCAGTAAAATGTTTCTGAGTAGAGGGTATCCTGACAGTCTTATTGTGGGGATGTTGCAGGAAGTTCAGGGATAAGGACCACTGGGCATTTTAAGCCTTTGTTGGGTGGAGGTTTGATGGGTAGAGCTAATAATGACATCATGAATACGGATTCCCCTGTTCACCCTAGAATTAACTTTTTGTTCACATACAGTGTGGACTTTAAATTTATAAGGGAAGCAGTGGCTAAGAATTGGAGCATCATACTAGAAGACAGAGCTCTAGTTAAGGTTTTGAGTACATTTCCAAAATACACATATCGAAGGGGTATTAACCTCAAAACCTTGTTGAAATGTAAGTAGATAAACCAAAAGATAAAATAAAGGGTATGCGAAAATGTGGTATGTGCCCACAATGTAAATTTATTCACAATGATAAGAAAGTGTACATTAACAGGAAAAATTATTTTATCAAGGGTAATTACAACTGTGATACACAGGGAGTAATATATGTAGCTTTATGTGAGAAATGTCCTTCCTTCTATACAGGCAAAACAGAGAGAAAAATAAAGAAAAGAATTTATGAACACCTGTATGCCATAGGTAGGAAGGACCTCACAAATGCACTTGCTAGGCACATTTTAGATTTCCCGGATCATTGTTTTGTATTTTGTGTGTTGTACCAGGTTAGAAATGATATAAGAGGAGGACTCTGGCAGTTGTATCTGGAAGAGCAAGAGTTATTTTGGCAAATTAGAACATGTGCTCATCTCCCCCCAGGGTTAAATGATTTTGCATCCATAAAGTGTGTGCTTAAACTTAAAGCTCTTCTTAGGTAAATGCTATTTGGCAATTTGTATAGCATTTTATAGCAACTTTAATGTGAGACAGCTTCTCTTTGAATAATATATTTAATTATTTTACTATCCTTAAGCATTCGGTTTTTTATGCTATTGAGTGGTTTTTTAATGTAGCTTGTAACTTTGTTGTATTACATACACTTTATATCTGTTTTTTTGTATGAATAGGTGTTTCTTGAGTAAACATTTGTTTGACACTGACTAAAAAGATTAAGAAAGGAAGATTTTATAATATGATGATTATAGGTGTAACCATTTTAAATTGATTCATGACAGTGATTGGTTTATTAACGATTAATGAATGTGAACTACTTTTTTATATAAAAATAGAGCTGTGTGGAGTGACTTTTGTCTGATGAAGGCTGGGCATTTGCTTAGCTGAAAGCGCTTACCTTGAATAAAACAGACCGTGCCGTTTTTATCCAGCTTGGTTCTGCTTTCCAGTTTCATTTTGAAACGGCATGGGAACCCAATGTTGTAACAGAGGAATACTGTATTCCATCAGCTACATCCTGCATATTTAGTAGCTGTGTATTTAAGGAAACTGGATGGGAGTACAGTGCAGTAACACATGAACACTGTAATCCATCAGCTACATCCTATATATGTAGGAACTGTTTATTTATGGAAACCGCACAGGAGCCCAATGTAGTAAAAGAGGAATCTGTAGTCCATTAGCTATATCCTGCATATATAGTAACTGTGTATTTAGGGAAACTGCAACGGAACCCAATGCTGTAACAGCGGAATACTGTTATCCATTAGCTACATCCTGCATATGAAGTAACTGTGTATTTAAGGGAAACTGCATGGGAGGCCAATCTTGTATCTGAGTAATACTGTAATCTATCTACTACATCCTGTATATGTATTAACTGTTTATTTATGTAAACTGCATGGAAGCCCATGTTGTTACAGAGGAATACTGTAATCCATCAGCTACATGCTGCATATGTAGTAGTGTGTATTTGGGGAAACTGCAGGGGAGCACAATGTTGTAACAGAGGAATACTGTAATCCATCATCTACACCCTGCATATGTAGTAACTTTCTATTTAGGGAAACTGCATGGGATCTCAATGCTGTAACAGATGAACACTGTAATCCATCACCTACATCCTGCATATGTAGTAATTGTGTATTCACGGAAACTGCATGAGAGTCCATTGCTGTAACATAGGAATACTGTAATCCATCAGCTACATTCTGCATATGTAGTAACTCTGTATTTAGGGAGACTGTACAGGAGCCCAGTGTTGTAACAGAGTAATACTGTAATCCATCAGCTACATCCTGCATATGTGGTAATTGTGTATTTAGGGAAACTGCATGGGAGCCCAATGGTCTAAGAAAGGAATACTGTAATCCATCACCTACAGTCTGCAAATGTAGTAACTGTGTATTTAGGGAAACTGCATGCCCAATATTGTAACAGAGTAATAATGCAATACAGCATCTACATCCTGTATATGTAGTAACTGTTCATTTATGGAAAGTGTACTGGAGCCCATATTGTAACAGAAGAATACTGTAGTCCATCAGCTACATCCTGCATATGTAGTAAGTGTGGATTTAGGGAAACTGCAGGGGACTCCAATGCTGTAACACAGGAATACTGTAATCCATCAACGACACCCTGCATATGTAGTAATTAGGTATTAGTGAAGCTGCATTGGAGCCCAAGGCTGTATCAGATCAATACTGTAATCTATCAGCTGCATCCTGTATAGGCAGTAACTATGTATTCATGGAAACTGCGTGGGAGGCCATGACTGTAACAAAGGAACACTGTAATCCATCAGCTACATCCTGCATGTGTAGTAACTGTATTTAGGGAAACTGCACAAGAGCCCAATGTTGTAACACAGTAATACTGTAATCCATCAGTTACATCCTGTATACGTAGTAACTGTGTATTTATGGAAACTGCATGGAAGCCAATGTTGTAGCAGAGGAATACTGTAATATGTCAGCTACATCCTGCATATGTAGTAAGTGTGTATTTAGGGAAACTGCAGGGTAGCTTAATGCTGTGACATTGGAATACTGTAATCCAACTGCTACACCCTGCCTATATAGCAGCTGTGTATTCAGGGAAACTGCACATAAGCCCAATGGTGTAACAGAGAAATACTGTAATCCATCAGCTACATCCTGCATATGTAGTAACTGTGTATTTAGGGAAACTGCATGTGAGGCCAGTGTTGTTAACAGAGGAATACTGAAATCCACCAGCTACATCCAACATATGTAGTAACTGTGTATTTAGAAAGCGGCAAAGGAGCCCAATGCTTTAAGAGAGGAGTAATGTATTCCATCAGCTACATCCTGCATGTGTAGTAACTGTGTATTTAGGGAAACTGCACAGGAGCCCAATTTTGTAACAGAGTAATAATGTAATCCATCATCTACATCCTGTATATGTAGTAACTGTGCATTTATGGAAACTACACTGGAGTCCATGTTGTAACAGAGGAATACTGTAATCCATCAGCTATATCCTGTATATGTAGTAACTGTGCATTTATGGAAACTACACTGGAGTCCATGTTGTAACAGAGGAATACTGTAATCCATCATCTACACCCTTAATATATAGTAACTTTGTATTTAGGGAAACTGCATGGGATCTCAATGCTGTAACAGATGAACACTGTAATCCATCACCTACATCCTGCATATGTAGTAATTGTGTATTCACGGAAACTGCATGAGAGTCCATTGCTGTAACATAGGAATACTGTAATCCATCAGCTACATTCTGCATATGTAGTAACTCTGTATTTAGGGAGACTGTACAGGAGCCCAGTGTTGTAACAGAGTAATACTGTAATCCATCAGCTACATCCTGCATATGTGGTAATTGTGTATTTAGGGAAACTGCATGGGAGCCCAATGATCTAAGAAAGGAATACTGTAATCCATCACCTACAGTCTGCAAATGTAGTAACTGTGTATTTAGGGAAACTGCATGCCCAATATTGTAACAGAGTAATAATGCAATACAGCATCTACATCCTGTATATGTAGTAACTGTTCATTTATGGAAACTGTACTGGAGCCCATATTGTAACAGAGGAATACTGTAGTCCATCAGCTACATCCTGCATATGTAGTAAGTGTGGATTTAGGGAAACTGCAGGGGACTCCAATGCTGTAACACAGGAATACTGTAATCCATCAATGACACCCTGCATATGTAGTAATTAGGTATTAGCGAAGCTGCATTGGAGCCCAAGGCTGTATAAGATCAATACTGTAATCTATCAGCTGCATCCTGTATAGGCAGTAACTATGTATTCATGGAAACTGCGTGGGAGGCCATTACTGTAACAAAGGAACACTGTAATCCATCAGCTACATCCTGCATGTGTAGTAACTGTATTTAGGGAAACTGCACAAGAGCCCAATGTTGTAACACAGTAATACTGTAATCCATCAGTTACATCCTGTATACGTAGTAACTGTGTATTTATGGAAACTGCATGGAAGCCAATGTTGTAGCAGAGGAATACTGTAATATGTCAGCTACATCCTGCATATGTAGTAAGTGTGTATTTAGGGAAACTGCAGGGTAGCTTAATGCTGTGACATTGGAATACTGTAATCCAACTGCTACACCCTGCCTATATAGCAGCTGTGTATTCAGGGAAACTGCACATAAGCCCAATGGTGTAACAGAGAAATACTGTAATCCATCAGCTACATCCTGCATATGTAGTAACTGTGTATTTAGGGAAACTGCATGTGAGGCCAGTGTTGTTAACAGAGGAATACTGAAATCCACCAGCTACATCCAACATATGTAGTAACTGTGTATTTAGAAAGCCGCAAAGGAGCCCAATGCTTTAAGAGAGGAGTAATGTATTCCATCAGCTACATCCTGCATGTGTAGTAACTGTGTATTTAGGGAAACTGCACAGGAGCCCAATTTTGTAACAGAGTAATAATGTAATCCATCATCTACATCCTGTATATGTAGTAACTGTGCATTTATGGAAACTACACTGGAGTCCATGTTGTAACAGAGGAATACTGTAATCCATCAGCTATATCCTGTATATGTAGTAACTGTGCATTTATGGAAACTACACTGGAGTCCATGTTGTAACAGAGGAATACTGTAATCCATCATCTACACCCTTAATATATAGTAACTTTGTATTTAGGGAAACTGCATGGGATCTCAATGCTGTAACAGATGAACACTGTAATCCATCACCTACATCCTGCATATGTAGTAATTGTGTATTCACGGAAACTGCATGAGAGTCCATTGCTGTAACATAGGAATACTGTAATCCATCAGCTACATTCTGCATATGTAGTAACTCTGTATTTAGGGAGACTGTACAGGAGCCCAGTGTTGTAACAGAGTAATACTGTAATCCATCAGCTACATCCTGCATATGTGGTAATTGTGTATTTAGGGAAACTGCATGGGAGCCCAATGATCTAAGAAAGGAATACTGTAATCCATCACCTACAGTCTGCAAATGTAGTAACTGTGTATTTAGGGAAACTGCATGCCCAATATTGTAACAGAGTAATAATGCAATACAGCATCTACATCCTGTATATGTAGTAACTGTTCATTTATGGAAACTGTACTGGAGCCCATATTGTAACAGAGGAATACTGTAGTCCATCAGCTACATCCTGCATATGTAGTAAGTGTGGATTTAGGGAAACTGCAGGGGACTCCAATGCTGTAACACAGGAATACTGTAATCCATCAATGACACCCTGCATATGTAGTAATTAGGTATTAGCGAAGCTGCATTGGAGCCCAAGGCTGTATCAGATCAATACTGTAATCTATCAGCTGCATCCTGTATAGGCAGTAACTATGTATTCATGGAAACTGCGTGGGAGGCCATTACTGTAACAAAGGAACACTGTAATCCATCAGCTACATCCTGCATGTGTAGTAACTGTATTTAGGGAAACTGCACAAGAGCCCAATGTTGTAACAGAGTAATACTGTAATCCATCAGTTACATCCTGTATACGTAGTAACTGTGTATTTATGGAAACTGCATGGAAGCCAATGTTGTAGCAGAGGAATACTGTAATCTGTCAGCTACATCCTGCATATGTAGTAAGTGTGTATTTAGGGAAACTGCAGGGTAGCTTAATGCTGTGACATTGGAATACTGTAATCCAACTGCTACACCCTGCCTATATAGCAGCTGTGTATTCAGGGAAACTGCACAAAAGCCCAATGGTGTAACAGAGAAATACTGTAATCCATCAGCTACATCCTGCATATGTAGTAACTGTGTATTTAGGGAAACTGCATGTGAGGCCAGTGTTGTTAACAGAGGAATACTGAAATCCACCAGCTACATCCAACATATGTAGTAACTGTGTATTTAGAAAGCGGCAAAGGAGCCCAATGCTTTAAGAGAGGAGTAATGTATTCCATCAGCTACATCCTGCATGTGTAGTAACTGTGTATTTAGGGAAACTGCACAGGAGCCCAATTTTGTAACAGAGTAATAATGTAATCCATCATCTACATCCTGTATATGTAGTAACTGTGCATTTATGGAAACTACACTGGAGTCCATGTTGTAACAGAGGAATACTGTAATCCATCAGCTATATCCTGTATATGTAGTAACTGTGCATTTATGGAAACTACACTGGAGTCCATGTTGTAACAGAGGAATACTGTAATCCATCATCTACACCCTTAATATATAGTAACTTTGTATTTAGGGAAACTGCATGGGATCTCAATGCTGTAACAGATGAACACTGTAATCCATCACCTACATCCTGCATATGTAGTAATTGTGTATTCACGGAAACTGCATGAGAGTCCATTGCTGTAACATAGGAATACTGTAATCCATCAGCTACATTCTGCATATGTAGTAACTCTGTATTTAGGGAGACTGTACAGGAGCCCAGTGTTGTAACAGAGTAATACTGTAATCCATCAGCTACATCCTGCATATGTGGTAATTGTGTATTTAGGGAAACTGCATGGGAGCCCAATGATCTAAGAAAGGAATACTGTAATCCATCACCTACAGTCTGCAAATGTAGTAACTGTGTATTTAGGGAAACTGCATGCCCAATATTGTAACAGAGTAATAATGCAATACAGCATCTACATCCTGTATATGTAGTAACTGTTCATTTATGGAAACTGTACTGGAGCCCATATTGTAACAGAGGAATACTGTAGTCCATCAGCTACATCCTGCATATGTAGTAAGTGTGGATTTAGGAAACTGCAGGGGACTCCAATGCTGTAACACAGGAATACTGTAATCCATCAATGACACCCTGCATATGTAGTAATTAGGTATTAGCGAAGCTGCATTGGAGCCCAAGGCTGTATCAGATCAATACTGTAATCTATCAGCTGCTTCCTGTATAGGCAGTAACTATGTATTCATGGAAACTGCGTGGGAGGCCATTACTGTAACAAAGGAACACTGTAATCCATCAGCTACATCCTGCATGTGTAGTAACTGTATTTAGGGAAACTGCACAAGAGCCCAATGTTGTAACAGAGTAATACTGTAATCCATCAGTTACATCCTGTATACGTAGTAACTGTGTATTTATGGAAACTGCATGGAAGCCAATGTTGTAGCAGAGGAATACTGTAATCTGTCAGCTACATCCTGCATATGTAGTAAGTGTGTATTTAGGGAAACTGCAGGGTAGCTTAATGCTGTGACATAGGAATACTGTAATCCAACTGCTACACCCTGCCTATATAGCAGCTGTGCATTTAGGGAAACTGCACATAAGCCCAATGGTGTAACAGAGAAATACTGTAATCCATCAGCTACATCCTGCATATGTAGTAACTGTGTATTTAGGGAAACTGCATGTGAGGCCAGTGTTGTTAACAGAGGAATACTGAAACCCACCAGCTACATCCAACATATGTAGTAACTGCGTATTTAGAAAGCGGCAAAGGAGCCCAATGCTTTAAGAGAGGAGTACTGTATTCCATCAGCTACATCCTGCATGTGTAGTAACTGTGTATTCAGGGAAAAATAATGGGAGCCCAATACTGTAATAAAGGAATGTTGTAATTCATCACCTACAGCCTGCATTTGTAGTAACTGTTTGTTTAGGGAAACTGCATGGGAGCCCGATGCTGTAATCCATGAACATTGTAATCCATCCGCTACATCCTGCATATATAGTAACTATGCATTTAGGGAAACTGTATGGGAGCCCAATGTTGTAACAGAGGAATACTGTAATCCATCAGCTACATCCTGCATATGTAGTAGCTGTGTATTCAGGGAAACTGAAGGGGAGCCCTTTGCCATAAAAGAGGAATACTGTAATCCATCAGGTACATCCTGCATATGTAGTAACTGTGTAGTTAGGGAAACTGCACAGAAGCCCAATTTTGTAACAGAGTAATAATGTAATCCATCATCTACATCCTGTATATGTAGTAACTGTGCATTTATGGAAACTACACTGGAGTCCATGTTGTAACAGAGGAATACTGTAATCCATCAGCTATATCCTGTATATGTAGTAACTGTGCATTTATGGAAACTACACTGGAGTCCATGTTGTAACAGAGGAATACTGTAATCTGTCAGCTACATCCTGCATATGTAGTAAGTGTGTATTTAGGGAAACTGCAAGGGACTCCAATACTGTAACAGAGGAATACTGCAATCCATCAGCTACATCCTGCATATGTAATAACTGCATATTTAGGAAACTACATGAGAGCCCAATGCTGTAACAGAGGAATACTGTAATCCATCAGCTATTTCCTGCATATGTATTAACTGTGTATTCAGGAAAACTGCATGGGAGACCAATGTTTTAACACAGTAATACTGTAATCCATCAACTACATCCTGTATATGTAGTAACTGTGTATATATGTAAACTGCATGGGAACGGAATACTGTAATCCATCAGCTGCATCAGGCATATGCAGTAACTGTGTATTGAGGGAAACTGGATGGGAGTCCAATGCTGTATCCGAGGCATACTGTAGTCCATCAGCTACATCCTGCATATGTGGTAACTGTGTATTTAAGGAAGCAGAACAGAATCCTAATGCTGAAACAGAGGAATACTGTAATCCATCATCTACACCCTGCATATGTAGTAACTGTTTATTTAGCGAAACTGCATGGAAACCCGATGTTGTAACACAGGAACACTGTAATCCATCAGCTACATCCTGCATATGGAGTAAATGTCTAATTAGGGAGACTGCACAGGAGCCCAATTTTGTAATAGAGGAATACTGTAATCCATCAACTACATCCTGCATATGTAGAAGCTGCGTATTTAGGGAAACTGCACTGGAGTCCAATGCTGTAACAATGGAATACTGTAATCCATCAGCTACATCCTGCATATATAGTAACTGTGTATTTAGGGAAAATGCGCAGAAGCCCAATGGTGTAACTGAGGAATACTGTAATCCATCAGCTAACCCCTGCATATGTAGCAACTGTGTATTTAAAGAAACTGCATGGGGGCCCAGTGTTGTAACAGAGGAATACTGTAACCATCAACTACAATCTGTGTATGTAATAACTGTATATTAAGGGAAGCAGCACAGGAGCCCAATGCTCTAACAGAGGAATACTGTAATTCATCAACTAAATCCTTTATATATAGTAACTGTATATTTAGGGAAACTTCATAGGAGTCAATGCTATAACAGAGCAACACTGTCATCTATGGGTTCTATATTACATCACTGAAGCTTTAGTTAATCGATTAAGTAAAATTGGGAACTTGTAATATTGAAACCATAAATTGTTGAATGGCCAATTTAAGCCAGAGAAACAATTCCCTTGGCTGTTCTGTGGAGTATACCCATTTCTCCAGTTGGAGTGATCTTGAAGTTCGTACATTTAGTTAGGTGGGTTTGTGGGGCAAAAACCTCCACATTGGTGGGTGTGCTGAGTGAATCACACTACTTGATTTTGGATGATAAAGTTTTTTTTTTCATTCGGCCTTGAGAAAAGTGTTTCACTTGGTTGAATTCACCGTTCGATAATTTTAGCTTTCGATATTACAAGAATGAGCTTTAGTTATTCAATTAACTAAAGCTTTGATGTTGTTATATAAACACAATCCATCTGCTATATCCTGCATATGTAGTAACTGTGCATTTAGCAAAACTGCACAGAAGCCCAATGCTGTAATAGCGGATTACTGGATTCCATCAGCTACTTCCTGCATATGTAGTAACTGTGTATTTAGGGAAACTATACGGGATCCCAATGCTGTAATTTAAAAATACAGTAATCCATCAGCTGCATCCTGCAACTGCAGTAACTGTGTACTGAGAGAAACTGCATGCGAGCCCAGTTCTGTAACAGAGGAATACTGTAATCCATCAGCTACATCCTGCAACTGTAGTAACTGTGTACTGAGAGAAACTGCAGGGGAGCCCAATGCTGTAACCACAGAATAATGGAATCCATCAGCTACATCCTGCATATGTAGCAAGTGTGTATTTATGCAAACTGCAGGGGAGCCCAATGCTGTAAAAGAGGAATACTGTAATCCATAAACTACATCCTGCATATATAGTAACTGTGTATTTAGGGAGACGGCACAGAAACCCAATGCTGTAACGGAGGAATGTGGTAATCCTTCAGCTACATTCTGCATATGTAGTAACTGTGTATTTAGGGAAACTGTACAGGAGACAATCTTGTAACATAGGAATACTGTAATCCATCAGCTACATCCTGCATATGCATTAACTGTGAATGTAGGGAAACTGTGTTGTAGCCCAATGCTGTTACAGAGGAATACTGTAATCCATCGGCTACATTCTGCATATGGAGCAACTGTATATTCAGGGAGACCGCAGGGGAGCCCATTGCTGTAACAGAGCAATACTGTAATCCATCATCTACACCCTGCATATGTAGTAACTTTGTATTAAGGGAAACTGCATGGGATCTCAATGCTGTAAAAGATGAACACTGTAATCCATCACCAACATCCTGCATATGTAGTAATTGTGTATTCACGGAAACTGCATGAGAGTCCATTGCTGAAACATAGGAATACTGTAATCCATCAGCTACATTCTGCATATGTAATAACTCTGTATTTAGGGAGACTGTACAGGAGCCCAGTGTTGTAACAGAGTAATACTGTAATCCATCAGCTACATCCTGCATATGTGGTAATTGTGTATTTAGGGAAACTGCATGGGAGCCCAATGGTCTAAGAAAGGAATACTGTAATACATCACCTACAGTCGGCAAATGTAGTAACTGTGTATTTAGGGAAACTGCATGCCCAATATTGTAACAGAGTAATAATGCAATACAGCATCTACATCCTGTATATGTAGTAACTGTTCATTTATGGAAACTGTACTGGAGCCCATATTGTAACAGAGGAATACTGTAGTCCATCAGCTACATCCTGCATATGTAGTAAGTGTGGATTTAGGGAAACTGCAGGGGACTCCAATGCTGTAACACAGGAATACTGTAATCCATCAACGACACCCTGCATATGTAGTAATTAGGTATTAGCGAAGCTGCATTGGAGCCCAAGGCTGTATCAGATCAATACTGTAATCTATCAGCTGCATCCTGTATAGGCAGTAACTATGTATTCATGGAAACTGCGTGGGAGGCCATTACTGTAACAAAGGAACACTGTAATCCATCAGCTACATCCTGCATGTGTAGTAACTGTATTTAGGGAAACTGCACAAGAGCCCAATGTTGTAACAGAGTAATACTGTAATCCATCAGTTACATCCTGTATACGTAGTAACTGTGTATTTATGGAAACTGCATGGAAGCCAATGTTGTAGCAGAGGAATACTGTAATCTGTCAGCTACATCCTGCATATGTAGTAAGTGTGTATTTAGGGAAACTGCAGGGTAGCTTAATGCTGTGACATAGGAATACTGTAATCCAACTGCTACACCCTGCCTATATAGCAGCTGTGTATTTAGGGAAACTGCACATAAGCCCAATGGTGTAACAGAGAAATACTGTAATCCATCAGCTACATCCTGCATATGTAGTAACTGTGTATTTAGGGAAACTGCATGTGAGGCCAGTGTTGTTAACAGAGGAATACTGAAATCCACCAGCTACATCCAACATATGTAGTAACTGCGTATTTAGAAAGTGGCAAAGGAGCCCAATGCTTTAAGAGAGGAGTACTGTATTCCATCAGCTACATCCTGCATGTGTAGTAACTGTGTATTCAGGGAAAATTAATGGGAGCCCAATGCTGTAATAAAGGAATGTTGTAATTCATCACCTACAGCCTGCATTTGTAGTAACTGTTTGTTTAGGGAAACTGCATGGGAGCCCGATGCTGTAATCCATGAACATTGTAATCCATCCGCTACATCCTGCATATATAGTAGCTGTGTATTCAGGGAAAGTGAAGGGGAGCCCTTTGCCATAAAAGAGGAATACTGTAATCCATCAGGTACATCCTGCATATGTAGTAACTGTGTATTTAGGGAAACTGCACAGGAGCCCAATTTTGTAACAGAGTAATAATGTAATCCATCATCTACATCCTGTATATGTAGTAACTGTGCATTTATGGAAACTACACTGGAGTCCATGTTGTAACAGAGGAATACTGTAATCCATCAGCTATATCCTGTATATGTAGTAACTGTGCATTTATGGAAACTACACTGGAGTCTATGTTGTAACAGAGGAATACTGTAATCTGTCAGCTACATCCTGCATATGTAGTAAGTGTGTATTTAGGGAAACTGCAAGGGACTCCAATACTGTAACAGAGGAATACTGCAATCCATTAGCTACATCCTGCATATGTAGTAACTGTGTATTTAGGGAAACTGCATGGGAGCTCAAGGCTGTAACAGATTAATACTGTAACCCATCAGCTATTTCCTGCATATGTATTAACTGTGTATTCAGGAAAACTGCATGGGAGACCAATGTTTTAACACAGTAATACTGTAATCCATCAGCTACATCCTGTATATGTAGTAACTGTGTATATATGTAAACTGCATGGGAACGGAATACTGTAATCCATCAGCTGCATCAGGCATATGCAGTAACTGTGTATTGAGGAAACTGGATGGGAGTCCAATGCTGTATCCGAGGCATACTGTAGTCCATCAGCTACATCCTGCGTATGTGGTAACTGTGTATTTAAGGAAGCAGAACAGAATCCTAATGCTGAAACAGAGGAATACTGTAATCCATCATCTACACCCTGCATATGTAGTAACTGTTTATTTAGCGAAACTGCATGGAAACCCGATGTTGTAACACAGGAACACTGTAATCCATCAGCTACATCCTGCATATGGAGTAACTGTCTATTTAGGGAGACTGCACAGGAGCCCAATTTTGTAACAGAGGAATACTGTAATCCATCAACTACATCCTGCATATGTAGAAGCTGCGTATTTAGGGAAACTGCACTAGAGTCCAATGCTGTAACAATGGAATACTGTAATCCATCAGCTACATCCTGCATATATAGTAACTGTGTATTTAGGGAAAATGCGCAGAAGCCCAATGGTGTAACTGAGGAATACTGTAATCCATCAGCTAACCCCTGCATATGTAGCAACTGTGTATTTAAAGAAACTGCATGGGGGCCCAGTGTTGTAACAGAGGAATACTGTAACCATCAACTACAATCTGTGTATGTAATAACTGTATATTAAGGGAAGCAGCACAGGAGCCCAATGCTGTAACAGAGGAATACTGTAATTCATCAACTAAATCCTTTATATATAGTAACTGTGTATTTAGGGAAACTTCATAGGAGTCAATGCTATAACAGAGCAACACTGTCATCTATGGGTTCTATATTACATCACTGAAGCTTTAGTTAATCGATTAAGTAAAATTGGGAACTTGTAATATTGAAACCATAAATTGTTGAATGGCCAATTTAAGCCAGAGAAACAATTCCCTTGGCTGTTCTGTGGAGTATACCCATTTCTCCAGTTGGAGTGATCTTGAAGTTCGTACATTTAGTTAGGTGGGTTTGTGGGGCAAAAACCTCCACATTGGTGGGTGTGCTGAGTGAATCACACTACTTGATTTTGGATGATAAAGTTTTTTTTTTCATTCGGCCTTGAGAAAGTGTTTCACTTGGTTGAATTCACCGTTCGATAATTTTAGCTTTCGATATTACAAGAATGAGCTTTAGTTATTCAATTAACTAAAGCTTTGATGTTGTTATATAAACACAATCCATCTGCTATATCCTGCATATGTAGTAACTGTGCATTTAGCAAAACTGCACAGAAGCCCAATGCTGTAATAGCGGATTACTGGATTCCATCAGCTACTTCCTGCATATGTAGTAACTGTGTATTTAGGGAAACTATACGGGATCCCAATGCTGTAATTTAAAAATACAGTAATCCATCAGCTGCATCCTGCAACTGCAGTAACTGTGTACTGAGAGAAACTGCATGCGAGCCCAGTTCTGTAACAGAGGAATACTGTAATCCATCAGCTACATCCTGCAACTGTAGTAACTGTGTACTGAGAGAAACTGCAGGGGAGCCCAATGCTGTAACCACAGAATAATGGAATCCATCAGCTACATCCTGCATATGTAGCAAGTGTGTATTTATGCAAACTGCAGGGGAGCCCAATGCTGTAAAAGAGGAATACTGTAATCCATAAACTACATCCTGCATATATAGTAACTGTGTATTTAGGGAGACGGCACAGAAACCCAATGTGTAACGGAGGAATGTGGTAATCCTTCAGCTACATTCTGCATATGTAGTAACTGTGTATTTAGGGAAACTGTACAGGAGACAATCTTGTAACATAGGAATACTGTAATGCATCAGCTACATCCTGCATATGCATTAACTGTGAATGTAGGGAAACTGTGTTGTAGCCCAATGCTGTTACAGAGGAATACTGTAATCCATCGGCTACATTCTGCATATGGAGCAACTGTATATTCAGGGAGACCGCAGGGGAGCCCATTGCTGTAACAGAGCAATACTGTAATCCATCATCTACACCCTGCATATGTAGTAACTTTGTATTAAGGGAAACTGCATGGGATCTCAATGCTGTAAAAGATGAACACTGTAATCCATCACCAACATCCTACATATGTAGTAATTGTGTATTCACGGAAACTGCATGAGAGTCCATTGCTGAAACATAGGAATACTGTAATCCATCAGCAACATTCTGCATATGTAATAACTCTGTATTTAGGGAGACTGTACAGGAGCCCAGTGTTGTAACAGAGTAATACTGTAATCCATCAGCTACATCCTGCATATGTGGTAATTGTGTATTTAGGGAAACTGCATGGGAGCCCAATGGTCTAAGAAAGGAATACTGTAATACATCACCTACAGTCGGCAAATGTAGTAACTGTGTATTTAGGGAAGCTGCATGCCCAATATTGTAACAGAGTAATAATGCAATACAGCATCTACATCCTGTATATGTAGTAACTGTTCATTTATGGAAACTGTACTGGAGCCCATATTGTAACAGAGGAATACTGTAGTCCATCAGCTACATCCTGCATATGTAGTAAGTGTGGATTTAGGGAAACTGCAGGGGACTCCAATGCTGTAACACAGGAATACTGTAATCCATCAACGACACCCTGCATATGTAGTAATTAGGTATTAGCGAAGCTGCATTGGAGCCCAAGGCTGTATCAGATCAATACTGTAATCTATCAGCTGCATCCTGTATAGGCAGTAACTATGTATTCATGGAAACTGCGTGGGAGGCCATTACTGTAACAAAGGAACACTGTAATCCATCAGCTACATCCTGCATGTGTAGCAACTGTATTTAGGGAAACTGCACAAGAGCCCAATGTTGTAACAGAGTAATACTGTAATCCATCAGTTACATCCTGTATACGTAGTAACTGTGTATTTATGGAAACTGCATGGAAGCCAATGTTGTAGCAGAGGAATACTGTAATCTGTCAGCTACATCCTGCATATGTAGTAAGTGTGTATTTAGGGAAACTGCAGGGTAGCTTAATGCTGTGACATAGGAATACTGTAATCCAACTGCTACACCCTGCCTATATAGCAGCTGTGTATTTAGGGAAACTGCACATAAGCCCAATGGTGTAACAGAGAAATACTGTAATCCATCAGCTACATCCTGCATATGTAGTAACTGTGTATTTCAGGAAACTGCATGTGAGGCCAGTGTTGTTAACAGAGGAATACTGAAATCCACCAGCTACATCCAACATATGTAGTAACTGCGTATTTAGAAAGTGGCAAAGGAGCCCAATGCTTTAAGAGAGGAGTACTGTATTCCATCAGCTACATCCTGCATGTGTAGTAACTGTGTATTCAGGGAAAATTAATGGGAGCCCAATGCTGTAATAAAGGAATGTTGTAATTCATCACCTACAGCCTGCATTTGTAGTAACTGTTTGTTTAGGGAAACTGCATGGGAGCCCGATGCTGTAATCCATGAACATTGTAATCCATCCGCTACATCCTGCATATATAGTAGCTGTGTATTCAGGGAAAGTGAAGGGGAGCCCTTTGCCATAAAAGAGGAATACTGTAATCCATCAGGTACATCCTGCATATGTAGTAACTGTGTATTTAGGGAAACTGCACAGGAGCCCAATTTTGTAACAGAGTAATAATGTAATCCATCATCTACATCCTGTATATGTAGTAACTGTGCATTTATGGAAACTACACTGGAGTCCATGTTGTAACAGAGGAATACTGTAATCCATCAGCTATATCCTGTATATGTAGTAACTGTGCATTTATGGAAACTACACTGGAGTCCATGTTGTAACAGAGGAATACTGTAATCTGTCAGCTACATCCTGCATATGTAGTAAGTGTGTATTTAGGGAAACTGCAAGGGACTCCAATACTGTAACAGAGGAATACTGCAATCCATCAGCTACATCCTGCATATGTAGTAACTGTGTATTTAGGGAAACTGCATGGGAGCTCAAGGCTGTAACAGATTAATACTGTAACCCATCAGCTATTTCCTGCATATGTATTAACTGTGTATTCAGGAAAACTGCATGGGAGACCAATGTTTTAACACAGTAATACTGTAATCCATCAGCTACATCCTGTATATGTAGTAACTGTGTATATATGTAAACTGCATGGGAACGGAATACTGTAATCCATCAGCTGCATCAGGCATATGCAGTAACTGTGTATTGAGGGAAACTGGATGGGAGTCCAATGCTGTATCCGAGGCATACTGTAGTCCATCAGCTACATCCTGCGTATGTGGTAACTGTGTATTTAAGGAAGCAGAACAGAATCCTAATGCTGAAACAGAGGAATACTGTAATCCATCATCTACACCATGCATATGTAGTAACTGTTTATTTAGCGAAACTGCATGGAAACCCGATGTTGTAACACAGGAACACTGTAATCCATCAGCTACATCCTGCATATGGAGTAACTGTCTATTTAGGGAGACTGCACAGGAGCCCAATTTTGTAACAGAGGAATACTGTAATCCATCAACTACATCCTGCATATGTAGAAGCTGCGTATTTAGGGAAACTGCACTAGAGTCCAATGCTGTAACAATGGAATACTGTAATCCATCAGCTACATCCTGCATATATAGTAACTGTGTATTTAGGGAAAATGCTCAGAAGCCCAATGGTGTAACTGAGGAATACTGTAATCCATCAGCTAACCCCTGCATATGTAGCAACTGTGTATTTAAAGAAACTGCATGGGGGCCCAGTGTTGTAACAGAGGAATACTGTAACCATCAACTACAATCTGTGTATGTAATAACTGTATATTAAGGGAAGCAGCACAGGAGCCCAATGCTGTAACAGAGGAATACTGTAATTCATCAACTAAATCCTTTATATATAGTAACTGTATATTTAGGGAAACTTCATGGGAGTCAATGCTATAACAGAGCATCACTGTCATCTATGGGTTCTATATTACATCACTGAAGCTTTAGTTAATCGATTAAGTAAAATTGGGAACTTGTAATATTGAAACCATAAATTGCTGAATGGCCAATTTAAGCCAGAGAAACAATTCCCTTGGCTGTTCTGTGGAGTATACCCATTTCTCCAGTTGGAGTGATCTTGAAGTTCGTACATTTAGTTAGGTAGGTTTGTGGGGCAAAAACCTCCACATCGGTGGGTGTGCTGAGTGAATCACACTACTTGATTTTGGATGATAAAGTTTTTTTTTTCATTCGGCCTTGAGAAAAGTGTTTCACTTGGTTGAATTCACCGTTCGACAATTTTAGCTTTCGATATTACAAGAATGAGCTTTAGTTATTCAATTAACTAAAGCTTTGATGTTGTTATATAAACACAATCCATCTGCTATATCCTGCATATGTAGTAACTGTGTATTTAGCAAAACTGCACAGAAGCCCAATGCTGTAATAGCGGATTACTGGATTCCATCAGCTACTTCCTGCATATGTAGTAACTGTGTATTTAGGGAAACTATACGGGATCCCAATGCTGTAATTTAAAAATACAGTAATCCATCAGCTACATCCTGCAACTGTAGTAACTGTGTACTGAGAGAAACTGCACGGGAGCCCAGTTCTGTAACAGAGGAATACTGTAATCCATCAGCTACATCCTGCAACTGTAGTAACTGTGTACTGAGAGAAACTGCAGGGGAGCCCAATGCTGTAACCACAGAATAATGGAATCCATCAGCTACATCCTGCATATGTAGCAAGTGTGTATTTATGCAAACTGCAGGGGAGCCCAATGCTGTAACAGAGGAATACTGTAATCCATAAACTACATCCTGCATATATAGTAACTGTGTATTTAGGGAGACGGCACAGAAACCCAATGCTGTAACGGAGGAATGTGGTAATCCTTCAGCTACATTCTGCATATGTAGTAACTGTGTATTTAGGGAAACGGTACAGGAGACAATCTTGTAACATAGGAATACTGTAATCTATCAGCTACATCCTGCATATGCATTAACTGTGAATGTAGGGAAACTGCGTTGTAGCCCAATGCTGTAACAGAGGAATACTGTAATCCATCGGCTACATTCTGCATATGGAGTAACTGTATATTCAGGGAGACTGCAGGGTAGCCCATTGCTGTAACAGAGCAATACTGTAATCCATCATCTACACCCTGCATATGTAGTAGCTTTGTATTTAGGGAAACTGCATGGGATCTCAATGCTGTAACAGATGAACACTGTAATCCATCACCTACATCCTGCATATGTAGTAATTGTGTATTCACGGAAACTGCATGAGAGTCCATTGCTGTAACATAGGAATACTGTAATCCATCAGCTACATTCTGCATATGTAGTAACTCTGTATTTAGGGAGACTGTACAGGAGCCCAGTGTTGTAACAGAGTAATACTGTAATCCATCAGCTACATCCTGCATATGTGGTAATTGTGTATTTAGGGAAACTGCATGGGAGCCCAAAGGTCTAAGAAAGGAATACTGTAATCCATCACCTACAGTCGGCAAATGTAGTAACTGTGTATTTAGGGAAACTGCATGCCCAATATTGTAACAGAGTAATAATGCAATACAGCATCTACATCCTGTATATGTAGTAACTGTTCATTTATGGAAACTGTACTGGAGCCCATATTGTAACAGAGGAATACTGTAGTCCATCAGCTACATCCTGCATATGTAGTAAGTGTGGATTTAGGGAAACTGCAGGGGACTCCAATGCTGTAACACAGGAATACTGTAATCCATCAACGACACCCTGCATATGTAGTAATTAGGTATTAGCGAAGCTGCATTGGAGCCCAAGGCTGTATCAGATCAATACTGTAATCTATCAGCTGCATCCTGTATAGGCAGTAACTATGTATTCATGGAAACTGCGTGGGAGGCCATTACTGTAACAAAGGAACACTGTAATCCATCAGCTACATCCTGCATGTGTAGTAACTGTATTTAAGGAAACTGCACAAGAACCCAATGTTGTAACAGAGTAATACTGTAATCCATCAGTTACATCCTGTATACGTAGTAACTGTGTATTTATGGAAACTGCATGGAAGCCAATGTTGTAGCAGAGGAATACTGTAATCTGTCAGCTACATCCTGCATATGTAGTAAGTGTGTATTTAGGGAAACTGCAGGGTAGCTTAATGCTGTGACATAGGAATACTGTAATCCAAATGCTACACCCTGCCTATATAGCAGCTGTGTATTTAGGGAAACTGCACATAAGCCCAATGGTGTAACAGAGAAATACTGTAATCCATCAGCTACATCCTGCATATGTAGTAACTGTGTATTTAGGGAAACTGCATGTGAGGCCAGTGTTGTTAACAGAGGAATACTGAAATCCACCAGCTACATCCAACATATGTAGTAACTGCGTATTTAGAAAGCGGCAAAGGAGCCCAATGCTTTAAGAGAGGAGTACTGTATTCCATAAGCTACATCCTGCATGTGTAGTAACTGTGTATTCAGGGAAAATTAATGGGAGCCCAATGCTGTAATAAAGGAATGTTGTAATTCATCACCTACAGCCTGCATTTGTAGTAACTGTTTGTTTAGGGAAACTGCATGGGAGCCCGATGCTGTAATCCATGAACATTGTAATCCATCCGCTACATCCTGCATATATAGTAACTGTGCATTTAGGGAAACTGTATGGGAGCCCAATGTTGTAACAGAGGAATACTGTAATCCATCAGCGACATCCTGCATATGTAGTAGCTGTATATTCAGGGAAACTGAAGGGGAGCCCTTTGCCATAAAAGAGGAATACTGTAATCCATCAGGTACATCCTGCATATGTAGTAACTGTGTATTTAGGGAAATTGCACATTAGCCCAATTTTGTACAGAGTAATAATGTAATCCATCATCTACATCCTGTATATGTAGAACTGTGCATTTATGGAAACTACACTGGAGTCCATGTTGTAACAGAGGAATACTGTAATCTGTCAGCTACATCCTGCATATGTAGTAAGTGTGTATTTAGGGAAACTACAGGGGACTGCAATGCTGTAACAGAGGAATACTGCAATCCATCAGCTACATCCTGCATATGTAGTAACTGTGTATTTAGGGAAACTGCATGGGAGCTCAAGGCTGTAACAGATTAATACTGTAACCCATCAGCTATTTCCTGCATATGTATTAACTGTGTATTCAGGAAAACTGCATGGGAGACCAATGTTTTAACACAGTAATACTGTAATCCATCAGCTACATCCTGTATATGTAGTAACTGTGTATATATGTAAACTGCATGGGAACGGAATACTGTAATCCATCAGCTGCATCAGGCATATGCAGTAACTGTGTATTGAGGGAAACTGGATGGGAGTCCAATGCTGTATCCGAGGCATACTGTAGTCCATCAGCTACATCCTGCATATGTGGTAACTGTGTATTTAAGGAAGCAGAACAGAATCCTAATGCTGAAACAGAGGAATACTGTAATCCATCATCTACACCCTGCATATGTAGTAACTGTTTATTTAGCGAAACTGCATGGAAACCCGATGTTGTAACACAGGAACACTGTAATCCATCAGCTACATCCTGCATATGGAGTAACTGTCTATTTAGGGAGACTGCACAGGAGCCCAATTTTGTAACAGAGGAATACTGTAATCCATCAACTACATCCTGCATATGTAGAAGCTGCGTATTTAGGGAAACTGCACTGGTGTCCAATGCTGTAACAATGGAATACTGTAATCCATCAGCTACATCCTGCATAAATAGTAACTGTGTATTTAGGGAAAATGCGCAGAAGCCCAATGGTGTAACTGAGGAATACTGTAATCCATCAGCTAAACCCTGCATATGTAGCAACTGTGTATTTAAAGAAACTGCATGGGGGCCCAGTGTTGTAACAGAGAAATACTGTAACCATCAACTACAATCTGTGTATGTAATAACTGTATATTAAGGGAAGCAGCACAGGAGCCCAATGCTGTAACAGAGGAATACTGTAATTCATCAACTAAATCCTTTATATATAGTAACTGTATATTTAGGGAAACTTCATGGGAGTCAATGCTATAACAGAGCAACACTGTCATCTATGGGTTCTATATTACATCACTGAAGCTTTAGTTAATCGATTAAGTAAAATTGGGAACTTGTAATATTGAAACCATAAATTGCTGAATGGCCAATTTAAGCCAGAGAAACAATTCCCTTGGCTGTTCTGTGGAGTATACCCATTTCTCCAGTTGGAGTGATCTTGAAGTTCGTACATTTAGTTAGGTAGGTTTGTGGGGCAAAAACCTCCACATCGGTGGGTGTGCTGAGTGAATCACACTACTTGATTTTGGATGATAAAGTTTTTTTTTTCATTCGGCCTTGAGAAAAGTGTTTCACTTGGTTGAATTCACCGTTCGACAATTTTAGCTTTCGATATTACAAGAATGAGCTTTAGTTATTCAATTAACTAAAGCTTTGATGTTGTTATATAAACACAATCCATCTGCTATATCCTGCATATGTAGTAACTGTGTATTTAGCAAAACTGCACAGAAGCCCAATGCTGTAATAGCGGATTACTGGATTCCATCAGCTACTTCCTGCATATGTAGTAACTGTGTATTTAGGGAAACTATACGGGATCCCAATGCTGTAATTTAAAAATACAGTAATCCATCAGCTACATCCTGCAACTGTAGTAACTGTGTACTGAGAGAAACTGCACGGGAGCCCAGTTCTGTAACAGAGGAATACTGTAATCCATCAGCTACATCCTGCAACTGTAGTAACTGTGTACTGAGAGAAACTGCAGGGGAGCCCAATGCTGTAACCACAGAATAATGGAATCCATCAGCTACATCCTGCATATGTAGCAAGTGTGTATTTATGCAAACTGCAGGGGAGCCCAATGCTGTAAAAGAGGAATACTGTAATCCATAAACTACATCCTGCATATATAGTAACTGTGTATTTAGGGAGACGGCACAGAAACCCAATGCTGTAACGGAGGAATGTGGTAATCCTTCAGCTACATTCTGCATATGTAGTAACTGTGTATTTAGGGAAACTGTATGGGAGACAATCTTGTAACATAGGAATACTGTAATCCATCAGCTACATCCTGCATATGCATTAACTGTGAATGTAGGGAAACTGCGTTGTAGCCCAATGCTGTAACAGAGGAATACTGTAATCCATCGGCTACATTCTGCATATGGAGTAACTGTATATTCAGGGAGACTGCAGGGGAGCCCATTGCTGTAACAGAGCAATACTGTAATCCATCAACTACATCCTGTATATGTAGTAACTGTGTATTTATGGAAACTGCATGGGAGACCATGTTGTAACAGAGGAATATTGCAATCCATCATCTACATCCAGCATATGTAGTAAGTGTGAATTTAGGGAAACAGCACGGGAGCCCAATCGTGTAATACAGGAATATGTAATCCATAAGCTGCATCCTGCATATGTAGTAAATGTGTATTTATGGAAATTGCAGGGGAGCCTAATGCTGTAACAGTGGAATACTGTAAACCATCAGTTACATCCTGCGAATATAGTAACTGTGTGTTTAAGGAAACTGCACAGTAGCCCAGTGTTGTAACAGAGGAAGATTGTAATCCATCAGCTACTTCCTGCTTATGTAGTAACTGTGTAGTTAGGGAAACTAACATACGAATGCTGTAATCCATAAACTACATACTGCATATATAGTAACTGTGTATTTAGGGAAATTGCACAGAAACCCAATGCTGTAACGGAGGAATACGGTAAACCTTCAGCTACATCCTGCATATGTAGTAACTGTGTATTTAAGGAAACTGCACAAAAGTCCAGTGTTGTAACAGAGGAATATTGTAATGAATCAGCTACATCCTGCATATGTAGTAAATGAGTATTTAGGGAAACTGCACTGGAGCCGATCCTGTAACATAGGAATACTGTAATCCAACAGCTTCATCCTGGATATGTAGTAACTGTGTATGTAGGGAAACTGCATTGGCCCAATGCTGTAATAGAGGAATACTGTAATCCATGAACTACAGCCTGCATATGTAGTAACTGTGTATTTAGGGAAACTGCGTGGGAGCACAATGCTGTAACAGAGCAATGCTGTAGTCCATCAGCTATCTCCTGCATATGTAGTAGCTGTATATTTAGGGAAAGTGCACGGGAGCCCAGTGTTGTAACACAGTAATATAGTAATCCATCAGCTACATCCAGTATATGTAGTAACTATGTATTTATGGAACGTGTATGGGAGCCCATGTTGTAACAGAATAATACTGCAATCTATCAGCTAGATCTTGCATATGCAGTAACTGAGTATTTAAGGAAACTGCACAGACGCCTAATGCTGTAACATAGGAATACTGTAATCCATCAGTTATATCATACATATGTAGTAACTGTGTATTTAGGGAAACTGCATGAGAACCCAATGTTATAACAGAGGAATACTGTAATACATCAGCTACATCCTGCATACGTAGTAACTGTGTATTTAGTGAAGCAGCACAGCAGCACAATGCTGTAGCAGAGGAACACAGTATTCCATCTGCTACATCCTGCATATTTAGTAACTGCGTATTTAGAGAAACTGCACAGGAGCCCAAAGTTGTAACAGAGGAATCTGTAATCCATCAGCTATATCCTGCATATGTAGTAACTGTGTATATAGGGAAACTGCAATGGAGCCCAATGCTGTAATGGCAGGATACTGTAATCCATTAGCTACATTTTATTTATTTTATTTATTTATTTGCAGTTGGTTTACCAGGATAGTCCATTGGGCCAAGATGAACCCATTTTCAATGGAGTCCTGGGGAGAAAAGCTCCATATACAGGGTTACAAAAGGTTTTAGAATTACAATATTTACAACAATTATTTACAACAATTATACCATTAGAGCATACAATGTCTGGTAGAAGCAAACTGGTGATACATATTACAGAAGATACAGACTTGATAAAGTAAGCGATATCCAATGTGAACTGAGAAGCAGTTCTACCATTAAGCAGCTTGTGATTTTTTTTTTTTTTTTTTTTTTTTTTTAGGAAAGCAGAGATAAGGTAGTTCCAATGGAGGAGATAGAGAGAAGATCAGTGTAGATCAAAAAGGGTGGGTGCAAGAGCATTCCCACTGGGATAGGGAGGGTGCAAGAGCATTCCCACTGGGATAGTAAATGAGAGTGAAGAGATTTTTTGAATGTCAGGTGGTTAAAGGTGGTGCGAATGGCAGGAGGTAGGGAGTTCCAGAGACATGCTAGACTGAAGGACAGGAGATTTTTCCCTGGGGGATGATTAGGTTTGTACAATTCAATTAGATTTTGGTTATTAGATCTAAGTGTTCTGCTGGGCAGGTGCAATTTGAAGGCTGAGGAAAGGGATGGACAGAGACTGGGTTTGCAAATGAGCTTGTGAGCAAGAGTAAGTTGAGAATAGGTGAGTTGATTGGGTAATTCTAGCCATTTTAGTTTATGGAGTGAAGAACAGTGGTGGGTAGAAATCTTATGGCAAGTAGCAAATTTAGCAATTTTGTTATAGCAAGAGGAAAGTTGTGTTTTAAGGGAAGATTGGATATTAGTTAGGAGTGGGGCGCCATAGAGAAGAGAGGGGATGAGAAAAGAGGTAGAGAGACTGATTTTAGTGGAAGGGGTAAGGTAGTGATTGTGTCGGTAGAGCATGCCTAGTTTTTGATGTTTTTTTTTATGTTTAGTTGAATGTGGGAGTTGAATTTGAGATGACTATCAATTTGAACCCGAGCAACTTAGCTTCTGACACCAATTCTAAGGATGTGTTGTTGTGGCTGGTGATTAAAAGGGAATTAGTGTTGATAGAGATATGTTTAGAGGGGGTAAATACCATTAGTTTGGTTTTAGAGGCATTAAGTATAAGGTGATTTTCTTTCATCCATAGTTCAGTGATGGAGAATGCATCTTGGGTAAGCTTTTGTAGTACTGGGATGGATGTGGCAGAACAGATGATAGTTGAATCGTCTGCATATTGGATGATAGAATTGTGGAAGTTGTTTATGAATATATTAAATAGGAGAGTATTGATCCTTGGGGAACTCCAGTTGGGGTATTAAGGAATGAGGAGGTGGCCTTTTTCCATTTTACTGCTTGATATCTATTGGATAAATAACTAGAGAACCAGTTCAGCAAGGAAGGAGATAAGTTAAGCTGAGACAGTTTAGTAAGAAGTAGTTTGTGAGAGATAGTGTCAAAGGCCTTTGAGAGATCAAGTAAGTGGGTAGAGACAATATGACCAGAGTCCCGGGCTTTATTAACTGTTTCTAGGAAGGAGAGGAGGGCAGACATAGTGCTATGGCTGGGTCTAAAACCATGCTGGGTTGGAGTAAGCAGATGATTATCTAGGAGGTAAGGTAGTAGCTGTAGATGGATACACTTTTCTAGTAGTTTAGAGATAGGGGACAAGATAGCTATGGGGCAGAAGTTTGTAATGTTGTTATTGCCACCTTTATGTACAGGTATAATGAAAGCTTTTTTCCAAATTTGGGGTACTGTGCTTTCTTGGATAGAGCGGTTGATGAGTATGCTAATGGGGTAGGCAATGGCTTCTGCAGCTATGTTGAGGAAGTATGAGGGAATATTGTCTGGGGCATTGGAGCATGGCTTAAGTTTCTGGAGAAGTTTTTTTATAGGAGATGTAGGAATGGGTTTGAGTGAGAGAGGTGAGGGAAGGGGAGATAGGGTATTAGAGGGTGGTGGTAAGATAGAGGGAGTAGGAGATGAGATAGAAGTGGAGGGAAGAGTATTAGTAGAAGAGAGTGTGGGAGAAGTGGAGGATGGAGTGGTGTTGGAGAATGAAGATGTTAGTTTGGAGATCGATGTTATGAAAAAATAGTTGAATTGTGTAGCCAAGTCTATGTCAGGAGCAGAGGGGTCAGGACTAGGATTGACTGTTTTGCCAGGAGAGATGAGGGTAGAGATTCCTTTCCAGAATTTCTGAGGGTTTGTTTTATTACTATTTTGGAGTATGGAGAAATAGTTTTTTCGATCAGAGGTAATGAGCTTTTTTACTTTGTTTCTAAGTGTTTTGAATTCAGTATGGGTAAGGGGAGATTTATTTTTCTGGTAGAATGCCCAGACTTTGTCTCTGTGTCTCATAGCTATTAATGTGTTTTTGGTTAGTCAGGGGGTGGTTTTTAATTTAATTCTTTTGGACCTTAAAGGAGTGTGGTAGTCTAGGAGGTTTAAGAAGCTTGAGTTGAAGTGATCGACAGCTTTGTCTAGTGGTAGAGTTTTTAGAACATTCCAGTTGACTGCTTTTAGAGAGTAAGTGAAAACTGTTGGTTTGAAGTTTTTTTGGTTATGGGGTAGTGATGTAATTATGTGTTCTTTGCACAGGTGTAGGGAGACAGTATGCAAAGGTGGGCAGGTGATCACTTAGGGAGTCTGGAAGTGTACCACTATCAGTAAAATAGTGAGGGTGAGAGACTAAAATCCAGTCTAGAATGCTACCGGTAGAGAGAGTTTTTCAGGGGTGGGTTATGGAGTTAATTAGCTATGAGAAGTTATAAAGGTTAATATTAAGTGGGTTTGTTGAAGACTGAATGGAGGACCAGTTGATATTTGTATCTCCCAATATTATTATTTCATTGCTAATATTTGTAGAGAGCCAGAAGAGGATATTCTCAAATGTAGTAATATTGTCACCGGGGGGGGGGGGGTAGAGGGAGGCTATACATATGTGTTTGTGTTTATTAATTTGAAAGTTTGTTAAGAGTAATTCAGCATTATTGAAGTTGGGAATAGGCTTGTTATAAGGGGTTACTGACAGGGAGGATGAATATAATAGAGCTACCCCCCCCTCCTTTTTTGTAGGATCTGTCTTTTCTGATGATTGAGTAGTTAGGAGGTGTTATTTCATGGTCTTTTATATGGGAGTTTAGCCATGTTTCAGAGATAGATAGAATGTCAGGTTTATTGTGTATGAGCCAGGCATGGAGGCTTGGGACTTTGTTTACTATGCTTTGGGAATTTAGAGAGGTGAATAGTATTGACTTATTTATAGTGGAAGAGTTTGTGGGGCCAGGGTTGGGACGTACATCTCCTGATAGTAGAGTAGTTATTACATGTAGGATTATGTTGGTAAGGTGTTTGGACTGCTTAGAGTCTGGGTTGTGCTGTATGGTGTTGATAAAGTCTTTGTTAGCTAGTATGGTGGTTGAATGTTTATGAGTGTTTATGGGTTTGTAAGAAAAGAATAGTTGTTTTTCCTAGAGGATAAAGATGGGGAGATATTATGCTGTGATGTTTTAAAGGAGGTGAGTTAAGATGAAAGGTTATGTGGAAGGCTTGAGTGTGGTGAATATATGTGGGCTGAGTGAGGTAATAAATAAAGAGTATGTTGAGAAGTAGTGGTAGTATGGAGGAGATAAGGGGCTTCGGGAACATTATAAAGTTGGCTATTTAAGGAGGAGAGAGAAGGAAAAGGTTGTAAATAGTTACTATGTTGTTGGTTAGTATTATACAGGAAGTAGGTTGGCCTCAGGTTAATTGTGGGGAGTGTTGTATGGACTAATGGGTGCGATTAGGTAGTGGGTGTGGGTTGAGCAGTGAAGGCTATTTGGTGAGATAGGATTTACTAGAGGGATGAGTGATGGATGTTGTGGGTGGAATATCGGAGTGGTAACTGATAGAGGTGTGGGGAGTAATTGGCCAGATTGTGTAGTGGGTGTGGTTAGGTAGGTATACACACATACATCCTGCATATAAAGTAACTGTGTATTTAAGGAAACTGCACAGACGCCTAATCCTGTAACATAGGAATACTGTAATCCATCAGTTATATTATACATATGCAGTAACTGTGTATTTAGGAAAACTGCATGGGAGCCCAATGCTGTAAAAGATGAATACAGAAATCCATCACCTACATCCTGCATATGTAGTAACTGTGTATACAGGGAAACTGCAGGGGAGCCCATTGCTATAACACAAGAATACTATAATCCACCTGCTACATCTTGCATAAGTAGTAACTGTGTATTTAGGGAAGCTACACGGGAGCCCAATGCTGTCACAGAGAAACACTGTACACCATCAGCTACATCCTGCATATGTAATAACTGTATATTTAGTGAAGCAGCACAAAAAACAAATATTGCAATGGAGTAATAATGTAATCCATCATCTACATCCTGCATATGTAGTAACTGTGTATTCAGGGAAACTGAAGGGGAGCCCATTGCTGTAAAAGAGGAATATTGTAATCCATAAACTACATCCCGCTTATGTAGTAACTGTCTATTTAGGGGAACTGCACAGAAGCCCAATATTTTAACAGAGTAATAATGTAATCCCTCATTTACATCCTGTATATATAGTAACTATGCATTTATGGAAACTGCACTGGAGCCCATGTAGTAACAAGCCCAATATTTTAACAGAGGAATACTGTAATCCATCAGCTACATCCTACATATGTAGTAAGTGTGTATTTAGTGAAACTGAAGGGGACTCCAGTGCTGTAACAGAGGAATACTGTAATCCATCAGCTACATCCTGCATATGTAATAACTGAGCATTTAGGGAAACTGCACAGAAGCCCAGTGTTGTAACAGAGGAATACAGTAATCCATCAGCTACATCCTGCATATGTAGTAACTGTGAATTAAGTGAAGCAGCACAGGAGCCCAATGCTGTAACAGAGGAACATTGTATTTCATCAGCTACATCTTGCATATGCAGTAAGTGTGTATTTAGGGAAACTGGATGGGAGCACAGTGCTATAACACAGGAACACTTTAATCCATCAGCTACAACCAACACATGTAGGAACTGTGTATTTATGGAAACTGCACAGGAGCCCAATGTTGTAACAGAGGAATGTGTAATCCATCACCTATATCCTTTACATGTAGTAATGGTGTATTTATGGAAACTGCAATGGAACCCAGTGCTGTAACAGTGGAATACTGTAATCCATTAGCTACATTCTGCATATGAAGTAACTGTATTTAGTGAAATTGCACAGGAGCCCAATGCTATAACATAGGAATACTGTAATCCATCAGCTATATCTTGCATATGTAGTAATTGTGTATTCAGGCAAACTGCAGGGGAGCCCACTGCTAAAACAGAGGAATACTAAAATCCAACAGCTACATCCTGCATATGTAGTAGCTGTGTATTTATGGAAACTGCATGGGAGGCCAGTCTAGTATCCGAGTAATACTGTAATCTATCTGCTACATCCTGTATATGTAGAAACTGTGTATTTATGGAAACTGCACGTGAGCCCATGTTGTAACAGAGGAATACAGTAATCAATCAGCTACATCCTGCATATGTAGTAAGTGTATATTTGGGGAAACTGCATGGGAGCCCAATGTTGCAACAGAGGAATACTGTAATCCATAATCTACATCCTGCATATATAGTAACTTTCTATTTTAGGAAACTGCATGGGATCCCAATGCTGTAACAAATGAAAACTGTAATCCATCACTTACATCCTGCATATGTAGTAACAGTATATTCAGATAAACTGCGTGAGAGCCCATTGCGGTAAGAGAGGAATACTGTAATCCATTGGCTATGTACTGTATATGTAGTAACTGTGTATTCATGGAAACTGCATGGCAGCCCATGTTGTAACAGAAGAATATGTAATCCATCAGGTACATCCTGCATATGTGGTAAGTATGTATTTAGGGAGACTGCAGGGGAGCCCAATGCTGTAACAGAGGAATACTGTAATCCATCAGCTACATCCTGTGTATGTAGTAACTGTGCATTTAGGGAAGCTGCATGGGAGCCCAATGCTGTAACAAAGGAATACTGTAATCTATAACCTACAGCCTGCATATGAAGTAACTGTGCATTTAGGGAAACTGCACAGGAGCCCAGTTTTGTAACAGAGGAATACTGTAATCCATTGGCTATATGCTGTATATGTAGTAACTGTGTATTTATGGAAACTGCATGGGAGCCTATGGTTTAATAGAGGAATATGTAATCCATCAGATGCATCCTGCATATGTGGCAAGTGTGTATTTAGAGAAACTGCAGGGTAGCCCAATGCTGTAACAGAGTAATACTGTAATCCATCAGCTACATCCTGTAAATGTAGTAACTGTGTATTTAGGGAAACTGCATGGGAGCCCAATGCTTTAACAAAGGAATACTGTAATCTATAACCTATAGCCTGTATATGTAGTAACTGTGTATTTAGGGAAACTGCACAGGAGCCCAGTTTTGTAGCAGAGGAATACTGTAATCTATCAGCTAAATCCTGTATACGTAGTAACTGTGTATTTAGGGAAGCAGCACAGGAGGCCAATGGTGCAACAGAGGAATACTGCAATCCATTAACTACATCCTTCATATGTATTAACTGTGTATTTAGGAAAGCAGCACAAGAGCGCAATGCTGTAAAATAGGAATATTGCAATCCATCACCTAAATCCTGCATATATAGTAACTTTGTATTTAGGGGAACTGCGTGGGAGCCCAGGGCTATAATAGAGGAACACTGTAATCCATCACTTCTATCATTGAAGCTTTACTTAATTGAATAAGTAAAACTTGAACTTGTAATACCGAAACCGTAAGTTGTCAAATGGCCGATTTAACTCAGGGAAACACATCCCTTGTCTGTTCTGTGGAGTATGCCCCTTTCTCCAATTTGAAGTGATCTTGGAGTTTGTATGTTTGGGTAAAGGAGGGTTTGGGGCAAAGTATTCCACATCGGGGGGCATGCTGCGTACATCATACTACTTGATTTCGGATGTAAAGTTTTTTTTTTTGAATCGGCCAAGGTAAGTGTTTCCCTTGGTTGAATCGGCCGTTCAACAATTTTAACTTTTGATATCTCAAGATCGAGCTTTAGTTATTCGATTAACTAAAGCTTTGATGATGTTATATAGATGCAATCCATGAGCTACATCCTGCATATGTAGTAACTGTGTATTTAACAAACTGCATGGGAGCCCATTGCTGTAACAGCTGAATACTGTTATCCAACAGCTACATCCTGCATAGGTTCATAGGTTGGTACTAGGCTATCGGCCCTAGGGCCTATACAGGCCTAGTCATAACAATTCCCTGGCATATGTAATAACTGTGTATTTAGGGAAACTGCATGAGAGCCTAATGCTGTAACATGGGAATAGGGAGCCCAATGCTGTAACATAGGAATAATGTAATCCATCAGCTGTATACTGCATATGTAGCAACTATGTATTTAGGGAAACTGCACGGGAGCCCAGTGCTGTAACAGAGGGATACTGTATTCCATCTGCTATATCCTGCATATCTAGTAACTGTGTATTTAGGGAAACTGCACAGGAGCCCAGTCCTGTAACATAGGAACACTGTAATCCATCAGCTACATCCTGCATATGTAGTAAGTGTGTATTTAGGGAAACTGCAGGGGAGCCTAATGCTGTAACAGAGGAATACTGTAATCCATCAGCTACATCCTGCATATATAGTAACTGTATATTTAGGGAAACTGCATGAGAGCCTTGTGTTGTAACAGAGGAATACTGTAATCTATCAGCTACATCCTGCATATGTAATAACTGTGTATGTAGTGAAACTGCATGGGAGCCCAATGCTGTAACAGATAATACTGTAATCCATGAGCTACAGCCTGCATATGCAGTAATTGTGTATTCAGGGTAATTGCATGGGAGCCCATTACTGTAACAGAGGAACACTCTAATCCATCAGCTACATCCTGCATATGTAGTAACTGTGTATTTAGGGAAGCAGCACAGAAGCCCAGTGCTGTAACAGAATAACACTGTAATCCATCAGCTATGTCCTGCGTATGTAGTAACTGTGTATTTAGGGAAACTGCATGGGACCCCAATGCTGTAACAGATGAATACTGTAATCCATCAGCCACATCCTACATATGTAGCAACTGTGTATTCAGAGAAACTGTGTGGGAGCCCAATGCTGTAACAAAGGAATGCTATAATCCATCAGCTACATCCTGCATATGTAGCAACTGTGTATTTAGGGAAAGTGCACGGCTAGTAATCTCCAAGAAATTAGCCAGCACGTCAGGATTGCAATAACAAGAATTTATTAAAACATGATTTCTAAATATAATGACAATACACCATTATACTGGCAGCAAACCGGTTTCGGCTTAAACAAGCCTTTGCCAATGCAAAAACATGAGAAGACTAAAAAATCACTCCACCATATTGGTTCTATTTATATATGCGTTGTCTTAAAGAGACATGCACGTATACTGACAAATATTGATTCTGTAGTTACAAAAAGAAAAAAGAAAAAACAGCTCATAGCAACAGTCATATGTATATATGAATATATATATATATATATATATATATATATATATATATATATATATATATATATATAAAACCCAATATAAGGGAAATGTAACAATAATAATAATGGTATAACAACCATTCCTATATTAATCAAATATTTCCCTTAAATCAATTGAACCCAATATAACCATTGCTAAAATGCACCAAAATTATATAGTTGGATACATATCAGATTGTGTCCGCAAAAGAATATAATGTCAGTGTATACAAATGTTTGGATGGTCATTATTGTTCTGATATATTTAAACCAGGCCTGAACAGACCCCCCCCCCAGTTTAATAATCCATATGTTCTCCATGTAATTGAGTTTCCTGTGCCATCCTGCTTTAAAACTTCTGTGTATCACTATCCTATCAATGATCACAAATTTGAAGGCAGCAGATGGGTGTTGAGTAGTGTGTTTAAACAATGCATTTGTGATGCGTTTGTTTTTGATAGCACTCATGTGTTCACCTATTCTGAATATAACTGGCCTAGATGTCTGTCCAATATAGAATGCAGAACAAGTGCATGTTGCTAAGTAAACAACCCAATCTGAACTGCAATTAGCAAAAATTCTGATATTGAAAATTTTGGAAGTGTTCTTACTGGTAAATTCAGTTGTTTTAGTTATGTGTTGACAAGCAGTACAATGACCACAGGGAAAACAACCTGTTAATATGTCCCCAGATAGAGTTAATTGTTGTGGAAAACCGGGAATGTATCTTTTGTAATGGGTAAAATATGAATTCACGTTCCATCCTCTGCGATAAGAGAACAAGCATTGTTCAGGTAAAGTTCTGTTCAAGATATCATGTGATAAAAGGATGCCCCAATGCCGATTGATAATGTTTCTGAATCGATCAGTGTTAGTGCCATAAGTCGTAACTAACCGCAAAGGTTGATTGGTTTGTTGCTCAAAAGATATCCTTTGCTCCGATTTGTATTCCAATAAATCTGTACGTATTAATCTATTGGTTTCATTCAAAACAGTTGAAAGGTGTTGTAAATTATAACCACGTTTAATAAACCTATTGGATAGGTCAAGGCAAGAATGGGAGTATTCTTGTTCAGAAGAGCAGATCCGTCTTAGTGCACGGCTGCCCAATGCTGTAACAGAGGAATACTGTAATCCATCAGCTACATCCTGCATATGTAGTAACTGTGTATTTAGGGAAACTGCAAGGGAGCCCAATGCTATAACATAAGAATAATGTAATCCATTAGTTACATCCTGCATATGTTTACATTACAGTATAATAGTCAGTTTTATTGAGGTTTACACATTTTATCAGCCTGCATTACTTACAAGCATATTCTAAATTTGGGGGTGGGGTGTGAAGTTGCATTTATGTCATAGCACTTAAAATTACATTATTATGATTGTTCCACTGATTTTCTAGCATCCACCATCTCTAGTCAGGTTATAATATGTTTTTGTTGCATGTCAAGGGCAGTTCCTTACAAATGTAAGAGCTTTTACTTGCTCTTGTTTCCATGTAGACTCCTTTCTGTGGCTATATTTGGAAAGTTTTGGAATACATGGCCAACACGAACACAGAGTCTATATGGTTGCTTTAGAAGTTTTTGAATCCCTTCACCATATTGATTTCCTTCATTAACATAAAATTCAGCTAATTATGCTGTAATTTACATGCCAGGAAAGTTTCCGTATTTGCAAAGTGAATGTGCACCACTGGGCGAACTTTACTGAATCTTAAACTTTTAGTGGCCATGTGCACATCATGCTGAGATGCACACATGGTAAAAATTTTTGTGTTAAGCTTTATTTAAACCCCCTTACACAGTGATAAGTATTACTCCTGGACAAGAGTCAAACACACAATTCATAACTGAAAAGATAACAACATTTACAAGGTCTTGTACTCCTTGTGATCCATTCTTTAGATAACACCTTTTAAGCAAGGCTGAAAGGTGTCTCTTTCTCACAATATGTGATTTCAGGTTATATCATGATACAACAACACGGAACAAAACAGATGAGAGAGATATCAGTACTGAGGAGGATCATACTCTTCCAGAGATACTGTGGACATATGGGAAATGTATTTTTGGAAAATAAAACAGGCAGGGAGAGTTATGGCATAGAATCATAGAATCAAGTAGTGTCTGTCATAAATGCTGCAGGAGGAAGAAGCCACACCCTGGTGCATTGCAGGAAAATAACAAATTACATGGTGGAGCATACCAGAGCAAAAGCAAGGCAGAATGCAATTGCTCATTGCAGCACTGGTCATGGTCCTTCTGCTTTGCAACTTCCAACCATTTGCACCAGGTGAGGAGTACCTTCTGTCTATAAGGGGTGATGATTTGGATGTAGATGAGGATGCTGTTAGAATCATTAGAGGTGGTGTTGACACCAGTATTTTTACACTCTACCAACAACCATGGTGGGCAATGTAGAAGAATAGTGTAGGTCATTTTACTATGTTACAGCACTGTGTATTTAGCCTGACATAATCTGCATATGTAACTCTTACATGTTTCCCTACCAGACACTCATTGGAAATACAGGTGGATGTGGTCTGTCAGTTTTCCACATGCATAGATGATAAGACAGCCAGACACCATGTGGTCTTCAACAAAGTGCTGCAAGCCTTCTTATGAGCCCTCTAAAGAAGACTTCTGAAACATATGGTAAAACCTTTCAGTCAAATTCTAGGTCACAAAGGAAAATTATGTCACTATCAAGAGGTTCCCCCTGCATCCATCAGATGCCATCATTGGAGCAATTCAGTATCAAGCTCACATGCTAGCACTCATTTTCAATCTACAGGAAGGTCACCTGTACTCTCCTTAGAGGATATTTGGTATGAAACATTGCAAACATAAGTCAAAGGGAAACGGTACTCACTCACCTGCCAATTTTTATCCATGGTTGCTTATTCACTACTTAGTTAAATCTGACAAAAATGCAAAGAGGCAATACCATAGGAGCAAATAAAAAAATGCAAAGCATTTGTCCAACACATGCAATTTCATCAAATTGCCTGCCTTCACAGTGTAATCTTGGTAATGCTGTGAAAACCAGCAATATAACATTAAATGTTGCTCATAACAACTGCAAAAGCAATGAAACCCTATTAGTGTAAACAGTGCTTGGCCATCTTACTCTTCAGCACTGTACAAATGATGATTAATTGTAAAGATCTGAAGTTCAACATTTTTTTTTGTTGAAAAAAATGGCCACAAGTAACACTGCATGCATCGAGTATTAATATGTGTAACAGTTTTTTCCCTATCGCAAAGTGAATGCTGTAGTCCATAGTTGTAGATCAAATGCCACTTCTTTACCTGTGTAGTTATATACAATGCATGAGTCTGCCTTAGAGGTTGCCACATGACTGCCATTGGCTAGCTACTGTTACTGTCATCAGTGGCGGAAGAAATGATAGACTAAGGTGCACTGCCAGTATGGGTTACTGGCTGTAGCAGTTGTGTATCAGATGAATGCATGATCATTTTGTACAGAATTCAGAAGGCAGTAAATATCCTATATGCACATCATGGTCAAACTGGAGAGCATCACAGGCTTGTCCAGACAGTAGAAAAGGGCTTTGAGCAAACCAAACACTTACCCATTGACTATTTGTGTCTGGAACAGGGTTGTGTGGAAATGTTTATTGGCAGCTCCTTGTGAGTTATAGACTGGTGTCATTGGCCATGGTTTGAGAAGACAGCCTGTGTCACCTGCAAAATATAAGAGGAAGGGGAACATAACAAAAAAGGGCAAATGATTACTCAATGCTTCCTGTCAAGCCCTAGAAATATTGATGTAGTTATGGTCAGGAACAGTAAATTGCTTTGCACTTACTAACTACAGGGAGAGGTGGGAGATTGAGCCTGTGTGACACATACGGGAATTATGGGTACTACCAGGATGCAGGCTGACACATTAGTAATGCATCCCCATATATCACATACTACCTGACAGATGACAGAATGAAAGATCTGCCTGTTCATGTACCAATCCCTCCTCCACCATGGTCCAGAGGAGGTCCTAATAGCAACATGGCTGCAATCTGTAGCATCAAGCACCTCAGGAAAGCATATAATCCCGCAAAAGGCACACAGTGTACTAGATTGGTCCTAAGGTGACACTGGGAAATACATGTGCTCATCCACATGTTTCAAGAGAATGCTGTAGAACTGCTGATGTATATTTGAGGCATAGGCCTGTAAGAAAACCAAGCACATTGGTGTCTCTGAATTGTGCCTTTGCTGTACAGTTTCCCACTACGCCTTAGATCAATGACTATGATTACCACCCACAGTACCCCAGAACACCTCTCAGATATGCTAGGAATCCATTATATGATCCTAAATTTAGTTCATCACTTAAACTGTATTGACAGCTGCTTAACTTCTCCACTTCACATTTTTACATAAAGTCTATTCCCAGACTTAGTATTTTCTCTGGATCTTGCTTTTATATCTGTCAAAACCTATTATATTTATTGCTGTAGAAATAAAATGGTCTCTACTGTAACAAATTTTATATATGTATTTACACACACACACACACACACACACACACACACGCGTGTGTGTGTGTGTGTGTGTGTGTGTGTGTGTACTTTTTTGACAGTTAAAAGATCAATAAAGAAGTAAGAAGTTTTGCTAAACAAATGTATCAAATGAAAGTTTATTGTGGATCTTGGCCTCCTTGGTATAATCACTGACAAATTGGGTAAATCTGTCATCATATGAGGAGTAACTGAGTCGTTAAACAAGAGATATGGCACTTTAGTTTCCAGAACTTCATCTTACATTCTCTTTATCACATTCTTTAAACTCTGATCTGCTGGTTTTGCTTTCATTTTTTTTTTTTTTTTACTTAACTTATTCATGCGTTAACTGAGTAACTGGCATGGACTAACTGGGATCCATTTTAGTTACGGTCTGTACCACATGATCAAAGGTAAATGAATATATGTAGATAGTTTTCTGTAGCTGCTTAAATTAAAGACTAAAACATATCACCTTTTGAAAGAAAAGATCCTGCACAGCACTGCCAAATTATGCCATGAAAGTAGTTGAATAACAGAACTACTTCTCCAGGTTCCCTGAGATACATGCAATATTTCACCATTAGGCTTTATAATTTATCTTATCTGCCGGAATTGTCAGCAAAAGATATGACCCTTGTCCACATCAGGAAAGGTAAGTACCCTTATATAGGGTAAGCAGTCTACTTCATTAGAAATATCTGTGTCTTAAGGCTGGTGAAGCTCTATTATAATTCATCCTTCTAACTACCTCCATTGTGTCCTGAAAAGTGGCATTTCTTAGATATCAAGCTGAAGCAAGATTATTGTTCTCATATGTACATATCCATGGAATGTGCAGTTTCATGTGTCTGCTCTAAGAGGACCATCATATATCTGCTTTGGGTATAGGACTCACAGTGAAAATGTAGAAGTATTGTCCTCTGCTTGGATGAATTTCTGATTACCATAACATGACAGCAGTAGGCACAACAGGATAAGCAGTCCATGATACTAGACCTGATCATTACGAACATGGGGACTCTATGCTCCATACCAGAAGTATATCCCTCATTGGTAAGATCAGACCATAAATTAATTTCACTGGATATCCATATCCCGACCCCATCCCCAGCCCAGAAAACCACAGAGAAAAACTTCTCAAAAGCGAACATCACACTTCTCAAAACCGAAGTGGAATCCTTCAAGGCCCCAGGGCCAGTGGAAACTACGGCCCAAACTGCAGAATCCTATATAAATGCATTCTATGGACATCTCCAGGAATGCATGGATCATGCTATCCCAAACAAAATCAAGACCCAATCATCCAAAGGCAGGCATCCAGTCTGGTGGACCCCAGCCATAAATAAACTGTACAACAGAAGGAGGAAGCTACTACATGATAGAGCAAAATCCCTAAAAGGGAAGGCATCTCTTATCAGTACTAGCAAAAAATTACGATCCCTCATAAAATCCTCCAAGGCCAGCCTCAAGAGAAAAATTGCACAGGACACTAAAGACAATCATAAGGCTTTTTTTAGTTATGTTAGGAACCTGGGATGCAACTCCCAGACTTGTTCTGAGTTGATTCTAAGCGACAAAAAATACACTGAACCCACAGACATCACCAATATCCTGGCAGACAGGTTCAGTGCAAACTTCTCCACCCCCTCCCCCCCCAAAAGAGCAAGTATCTATCCCGGCAGAGTGCAGCCTCTCAAACATCTCTGATGCTCAGGTGAAGGCCGCCCTCTCCAAAGCAAAAAACACTGCTTCCATGGGACCAGATGGCGTCCCGGGTTGTGTCCTACATGAACTCCAAGAAGAACTAATCCCTCAAGTAAAACTGCTGTACAATCTCAGCCTCACTACAGGATATGTGCCCAAAGAATGGCGCACAGCAACAGTGGTCCCACTCCACAAAGGTGGCACCTCTGCGGACCCTGGAAACTATCGCCCCATAAGCCTGACTAGCCTAGTCTGCAAGGCTATGGAGAGGATCATCATGGAACTCATAAACAAAGACATTGGGGACCTACAGACACTAGATCCTACCTGATTTGGCTTCGTCAAGGGCAGATCCTGCCTTTTGAACCTGGTCAACTTCTTCGAAACAGTCACTAAGGCCATAGATGAGGGAAAGGTAGTCCACACAGCCTATCTGGACCTCGCAAAGGCATTTGACACAATACCCCACTCAGGCATCATAGATAAGCTATCCAGTCTAAATATAAACCCCTATGTCACAAGATGGGTTGCAAACTGGCTCAAACACAGAACCCACAGAGTCAGAGTTGCTGGAGCCATGTCAGACTCGAAACCGGTCGCAAGTGCATCCCACAAGGTTCTGTCCTGGGACCTCTCTTGTTCGGTATTTACTTTTCTGAGGTACAGGCCAACGTGGGAGGACTATGGCTCACCAAGTTCGCAGATGATTGCAAACTGGGCGCCATAATCGACTCTCCGGCTGACACAAACATCCTTCAAAAAGGTCTCACAGAGACGGATAACTGGTGCCAGAGCCATGGTCTAAAGCTAAATGCCAAAATGTGTATTGTCATACCCTTTGGCAAAAACAATGTGCCCACAAATTAGCACATAGGTGGTAACCCATTAAGTACAGAGAAAGTAATTAGGGATCTGGGGACCCAAGTTGATAGCAATCTCTCCTTTGACAACCACATTGCCAAAGTGGTTAGAAAGACCTTCTACATAGCCCACTTCATCATGAAAGGATTCACATCTAGATCAAGAGAGGTAATCATGCCCCTTTATTCATCCCTCATCAGGCCCATCATAGAATACAATGCCCCCTTTGGGATGTACCTTACCCGACACCTGCAGCAATTAGAAAGACCCCAAAAGTACCTCACCAGGAGGATCAAGGGACTCAAACAGATGCCATATGCTGCTCGGTTAAAAAACTCCAGCTCTACTCAGTTGCATACTGTCTACTTCGAGGCGATCTATGCCTGACATATAAAGCTATGTCCAACCCAGAATTAATGGACATGCTCCACCTCAGTAAATCTAAATCCCTTAGAGCCACGCGATCGAGGGACTTGAACCTCAGCACAGAAATAAATAGAACATGCTGGAGGGACAGATTCATAACCCAGATGCTCCCTTCGCTCTGGAATAGAATTCCAATTCATATTAGGCAGAGCACCTCACTGACTCTCTTCAAGAAGACTCTTGATGAGTGGATGGGGGATCATAGGTTTGTCCCGGGGATTACTTCCGTGTCACTATTAGACAGAGGCACAGTAAACTAAACTTTAAAAAGGGCAGAGTATACTCAAATCAAGGGGTGGCATAAGCCAAACACAATCGGGCTAGGCTTATAAATGCCCCATGGCAGATAGCCTAGTATGAACCTATGAACCTATGATAACCCCATGGAAACAAGGTGCCATCTATATTATGTTTGATACAATCATGGTGAATGACTAAAATAACATAATTCTTGAGCATTATGATATGTGTGACTACAAATGCTTCTGACACCAGATAAGATACCCTAACTAATGGATAATATTTCTGCTGCCCTTTCCAGAATGAAGATTCTTGTTAGGGAGGCTATGAAACTACATTATCTTCTATTCTTTGCATTCTGGGTAGAGTGGAGTGAATGTCTATGCCTTGTGTTAGCATTTGTTTTGCCAGTGCAGAATGAAACACAACTGGATGACAATATAAAAGGGCTGGTGACTCTGTGAATAATTGCAGAAGACACAATGGGGCATCATTCCTCCATAATGACTATAATTTTCAATGTTTTTCATTATATTATAGATGCCCATTAGAATGTTGGAATGACAGTCAACTTTGAAAACCATCTGGCTTGTAACTATATGGCCACAAGGAGGAAGATACTATAAGTAAGACAGACCACCTCTAGGAATTTCTTCCCATATGGGCAGTCTTCTTAACATAGGTCTTCAGCTGGGTAATAATCAAGTGCACATTTCTGCATGCAATTAAGGACTAGTGAAACATATAAACACATTTAATAAATAAGGCTGGGCATGGCAGATACTGAAACAAATAATGAGCCAATTTTTTATACATAATGCTTTATGGAATGCAAAATATACAAAAGGTTTTAGTAACTCATTTGATAATTTATCTGTTTTCTTTGAAACTGCAATTTTATTTTCTAAATAGTCCCACATGCAGCAGAAGTCAGATGTGCACATTTTCAGTAATATGAAGTACTGGAAGTCCAATGAGACCAAATTAGTCTGTGGTTCATAGACCAGTATGTGCCGAAGGTCATACAACAGCGTACTTAATGAGACTGAATTATTCTTCACTATGATGGTAGTTGTCCACATATAGCAATGTCAAAAAATAACTCCCAAGTTTCTCTTTGATCACTTGTATTACTCCAATATAAATTTACTAACAGAATGATTGCATTAATAAATCCAGATAATTTTGCAGTTAGACAACTGGTGACAAATACTAAGATAGTATATTATTACTAAAATAACAATTACAGAAGTTAAACAGTCAATGGCATAAGCACAGAGAAACAAAATATCAATAAAAATTAGGAGTCAAGTGGAGCTACATTAGGTCATTAACAGTGGCAAATTTCTCAACATGCAGGTTCTAGGGTAGCAAGTTAAACAGTTATAGTTTGCTAATGAGAAAACACTTGCCTCATTTTTGTGGAATTAAATACTGTTAAAGGGTGTTCTCAGGTCCGTCATAAGAACACATTACATATTTTGAGATTTCAGCATAAAAGACTTTCATACTTATTAGGAATTTATGATGGAGGCAAAGTAAGAAACATTGTTGCCTCACAGCAAGAGGTTATCTGGTTCAATTCCTGGCTGGGGTGCCTTATGTGTAGAGTCTGCATGTCCTTCTTGTGTTTGCATGTTTTTTTTTCTGGATGTTTTAGTTTCCTCTTACATTCCAAACTCATGCAGTAGGTGGATTGAACACTACAAATTAACTATACTTGTGAGTAGGCATGCATGTGTGTGGTATGGAAGAACAATCATGGCAGGGCTTGCAGCCTGGTGGTGTGAATATAGGCTCTAAGTGATTGTCATTGTCAAAGTGACACCCTGATCTATTGAGCAAAAATGGGAAAAGAGGGTTGTGGATGAGTGGTTGGTAGTAGCAGGGTTGAAAAGTTTTCAGAGTATTAACCACCATGTGCCTTTCATAAGATACAATAATAGTCATTCTTAAACTCAGAACAAATTATCTCCATATATTTAAGTCACACTAGAACCATGGTGACAATTATTATAAATACAGAAATGTATCCAAATTACATCTGCTGCAGAACTAGGCACCAAGTTCTTTAATTTCAAACTACATCTGTTGCAGAAATAAACACCAATTTTATCTATTTCAGGGCTCAAACAAAGCAATCAAATAAAAATACTTCTATGGATTTAAAAAATCAAGAATCTATGTGCCATTTGCATGCAGTGAGACACACACCTTGATTATATCAACTACAGAAATGGGAACACCTAGAAATTGTAAAATTGAAGTTAAAAAAACATTGTTCTTCAGATGTAATTGTCTGTACGTTAGGAACATTTGGTCACCTCATAGCTGTGCTATAAAGTTGGGAGCAATTGATTAAACTAACCAAATCACCCTACAGATGCATGTACTTTTGGCAGCATGATAGCCATTATTTGTGGCTAAAGATTAAGGCAACATGAGTTGCTAATGAGCTTCATCCTGCTCTCCTTGGCGTGTTTTATATAGTCTCCATTTATCTGAAGTGTCATTCTGAGCAATCACTTTATAAGATATTGACTCCCAGGTCATTCCTGAAAAGAAACATTGAGTCTTATGGGTTTACCTGGTTAACAAACAGAAACCCTTTTTACTCCACATTATGCATAATAGTACCAACCTCATCCATAAGGTGCAGCAACTATGTCCCTAACAGCAGTCCAACACACTATATACAAAAAGCATTCCCAAGCAGTATCACTACACCATACACTAAGGCACACTTTCCAGATAATACAAACACACACACACACGCACACACGCACACACACACACACACACTCTCACACTCTCACACACACGCACACACACACACACACACACACACACACACACACACACACACACACACACACACACACACACACACACACACACCATATGTATTATTTATTTTTATTTTCAGTTTGATTACCGGGTAGTCCACTGGGCCCAAAAGTGCCCATTTTCAGTGGAGGCCTGGGGAGAAAAGCTCCATAAAACATAATGCAGTAAAGAATACACAAGCATAAAAGGTACTGTATATAATACAGTTTACAGATATGTACATTCAATGCAACCATGATCAACAAATTTCACTGTGCTTGATCTAAGGGTTGTACTGTACAGATTATTTGAACATACATTCTTACATTTGAAGTGTGGAAACACTTTACATGCAGTTATTTAAAGTACGTAAGGTAAACACTTTACATGCACACACACACACGCACATACACACACACACACACATACACACACACACACACACACCATACATATTTATCACAACCCAAAGCACATGCATTTCATGTATAGCCAAAAATCCCTATTCTAAATTTTCCTCTATACTCAATGGGGTAAGATAAGAAAGAGTGGAATTTGGGGCTACACATCCAGTTATCTAAGAATTCCTGAAAACTGGCAAAGATGCTACTCTGCTTGAGATGCAGTGAAAGTTTCTTCCAGAGGTGAGGGATATATTGAGATATGAATCAATCACACCTACATGTCATATTTATCTGCTGATGAATGTTTAGTGCCTTTAACTGGGTATTTGAGGTATCATTTGTTTTGTGAAGTAATAATTTGGCAAAGAGGGTTTGATCTTTCAAGGATTATAGGGCTAGACAAGCATCTCCACGGAAGAGTCGATAAGAGAGTGAATACAGTGAGAGTGCTGGCAGACTGACCTGATAACTAATATTTTTAAGGGCACTGATCTTTTAAGTTATGAATCTCAGAGGTCTCTGAAGCTGAGTGATATTTTTAAAGAAATACATGCCAAAAGGTGTATTAAATTCAATAGTGGGTCTCATGAGATATTAGTAAAAAGGAATGAAGACTTCTTTGGATCTAGTAAAGATGCGTTTGGAAATTTGATGAGCCAAATACAAGAGTTTTTCACTACTGCAAAGATATGAAGAGTGCCTAGATCCCTTAACTTAGTGCCTTAATAGAGGAGTGACTCATCTATATGTTTTGTTTACAAAAATGAACTATGCTGTCCCCCGGATTTATTATCCTTCCGTGCAGAACTAGCTTAGTTCTGCATGGAAGCGGCCATTTAGGAACATGATGGCAGCACACCATGCATATTAATGAGGGCATGCTGCCCGAGCTCTTAATCTTACATGGAGCATGTAAGATTGCAGGGGGCATGTCTGAGAGCAGAGCTCTCAGAATATACATGCCACTGCAATGAAGAACAGCAGACAAGTCCAGAAAGAATGAGCGAGACCGCTCATAGGTGTATGCATACCCCTAGCAATGTCCCTCCATGTGTACAACAGCAATAGTTAAAACAACAAATATAAAGATTTTTTATGAAACATGAAATTTAACCATAGGTGCGTGGGTTTACCGATCGCTTAGCTATGGTTAATGCAGCTTAAATGTCACAAGAGGATAAAAAGTAAGATATAAGCATATGAAGGAGTACAGTAATAGTGTAGTAAGCAGAGCATTCACCTTACAAGCAGTCATTCCCAATTTAAGTCCCACTGTGGCACATTCCATTTTACATGTCAAATCACTTTATGACCAATATTTTTAGTTGCATAACCTGTGAAATAACATATATTTGTGAACTGGAGTACTGCATTAAATGCAGATGTGAGGTGTCAGTGTCAAAATGTTGCAATGTTCACAGATAATCACGTGCCCCATACAGTATATGTACACAGGAATCAGGGATACAAATGTAAGGTAAAATGTGTAATGAATGACAACTCCATACAACTTCCAAATCCCCCTCCCTCCCAAGAACCATTAGACATTAATTAGTGCAGTGATAAGCGGGAGTAAGCACTAGAAGGCAAATGTAAGCATAATTAAGCAGTAGTAAGCAGGAGTAAGCATATATAAGCACTACAAAGTGAGTTTAAGCCCGTTTGCTTGGGAGTACGCAGTGCACACACAGGTTAAGTAATATTGAAGCTAACTCTCTGTAGGCATATGCAACCAGAGATTAGCAATGCTTACCTTTGCGCAACCCCCCGCAAACCTGCTTACAAGTGCTTAAAAGTACCTTAATCACTCTATCTGCAACAGCTGGTGTTCTTGCCAGAAACAAAATAAACAGCCTTTGCAGATCTTGATCCCATGACCCTGTACACTATAGTCACAGTAGTTAACCACTAAGCCATCACAGCAGTACATACAATTGAGATATCACCAAACAAATCCGCACTATAGTAAAATCAAACTGAACATGTGAAAGGAATCTATATACAGTCTTATGTTCTATAACCTACTACATAACATAAATATGTGAACTGGAGTACTGTAGTAAGCCCAGATGTGAGGTGTAATTTTAATAAAGTGTTGAACTCTCCTAATAAACACAAGGACCCCATACAGTGTATGTACACATGAATCATGGATACCAGACATATATATATAACATGTAATGAATAATAAATCAATGCCAAAAAGCAAATATAATGCAAAGTAAATATTAAGCAATGCTAAGCATTGCACAGGCCAGCTTAATATGTTTAAGCAATGTGTAGGCCAGGTAACTCAATTTGCCCATTGGTATACCCCTGTAACCAATGCCAACCTTAGGTAAGCAGGTTTGCCCATAGAGTAGCCTTTTCAAAACCATCCAGTCATGGCAAAGTGTAGGAAATTGGCCCTATTTAAACCAAACAGGTGGGAATACATCTCATAACTTTTTGTAGCTTCCCCTTGCAGGCACCATGTCTGGAATGTGAGAGGGAGTGCGCTTTCAGGCACAACACTGGGGCATCCAGGAGTCCAGAGTCATGGCAGTACTCCTTGTCAAAGACCATGAGCAGAGAATGCTGCAGGGCTAGTACCAGGGTTCCCAATATAAAGTGAAAGCCTGGGACTATCTTGCCCATGACCTCACCAGTGCCACTGGCATACCTTGAACTGCTGAACAGGTCAGGCATCACTATGCTGACCTGAAGTGGCAAAAGTGGGATCTCTTGGATCAGTGGATCCAAGAGGCTAGGACAACAGGGGAGGTCCCAGTAGTGTATACGTATCACTCCACTACCTGTTTAATAATTGCCAGATCATGTATATTATGGATAGATATGGCTAAATATTCCTCTTATATCATCCTTCACAGTGGCAAGTGAGTGGGCTGTGAACAAGGAGGCCCATGGATATTGCTTTGAGAGGTTGCCACGCGAGGCAGGTTAGTAATACTCTTGCATGTACTGTCATAGGAAATAAATCTAACAGTATTAGTAAGTTAATTGCCTGTATAAAACCTGTATTGTTTAAGGCAAGTACTGCATACACCAGGGAATATGGCATTAAGAGTCTCATATAGGTTGTATGTAAATAAAAGCATAATAGCCTGACAATGAAGAACTAACTGCTGTACTGCATGTGTTCACTCTGGTATCATATGGTAATGAAGATTTGCAATCACTTAATAGTACTGTTGTATTAAGCACTGTTACCCACACTGTACAACATAAATACAAATTGTGTAGGAATGTCTGTATATGACTGGTGTAATCCCCAGAGGTCAGCTAGTACAACTGAGAGAGACATAGACAGAAAACAGTGAAAAGACAGACAGCAAAATCCAAATAGCACACACAAGTGAGATGTGAACTGCTATATTTTTGGCACACACAGCCATGGTTCAAATCCTGGGAGTGGTAGTAGTCTGCATACAGAATCATACCCCACAACTGTACATATATGTCCAGAATGTACAGTAAATTGGCCCATATCTGCTGCCTGTCACTGTGCCCCCCTGGGAAATCAGTGGGATGATCCTAAATGTATAGGCTGCAAACAATAAATACAACTGATTGTCACACATGTATAAAAACAAACCTGTCACTCTAGCAACTCTCCAAACTGTTATGAGATTAATAAGCCAATTATGTCCCATCTACATCCCCATGTTGTCAAGCTGTGACCAGAGTGTGTACAGTAACTGAGTGAAATGAAAGTGCATAATACTAATGTGAAATCTGGTACTTTGTGTGGCAAGATTCAGGTAGTGCTAAAAAACATTGCTACCACAGGTCCATCAGATACGAACACTGTGTCGAGAAATAAAAGAGTGATACCCTGTACTGGTACTGTTTACTTTGGTATTGTATGGTATTGTTAGTAATGCAGTTGCTCTGAATAATAAGATATTACTCATCACTGTCATCCACACTGTGCTACATAATATAACTGTCTAGGAAATTCTGTATAAGAGTGTTGTAAGCCACTAAAGGTTGAAGAGGGCAATAGTCTACATATGTCCCAGTTCACCTGCATGAGGTCAAGACATGGCCAAAGTCTGTGCAAAAAGAGATGGACAGGTACATGCATAACATTAACCTGGAATCTGGGAGCATGTGTATTAACAGTTACTCAGTGTTAACAAACAATTGCTCCACAGGTATACCAGGTAAGAGGTGTATACTGCAGGTAAAACCAGTTCATGTATACAGTTGTTGACAGCCATATCACTGTCCAAACTAAGGCAATAGGGTAGTGTAGTAATACTTGTAAAGTACAGATAACAGCACTGACTAGGAAAGTAATGTGAACTACAGAAATATACTAGTTGTAAATTGACATCTTTCTCTCCCTCCCACCATATCTCCGACAATACACTAAATACACAACTCAATTGGTACATGATGACTTCACTGTAATGTTGGGACATATGTGCTATTGTTTGATAATTAGTTACATCTGTTTCTATGCATGTGCTAAGTTGAAATACTCCAACATTGGTGGCATGGTGCCATCAATGTGCCTGCATGCTGTTGTCATTACCACTGTGGTCCCATATACGCATGTGTTCTGTTTGCTATGCAACTGTTCCATATTTGGTGTCTGAGTTAATGGGAATATCTATGCATGCTGTTATAACTAATCCTGGAATGTGTTGACTATTACTAACCAACATATGTTAATAAAACATAAACACCATAGGACATATGGGAATGCGGGTCCCAGCAGAGCCACCTGTCCCACCTCAGCTGGCCATGGCACTGGACACCAGCACATCTAGGGCCCAACCCAGGACCTCCTAGTCTGTTGGTACTGCACCACTTTCTGGTGGAACTGCCTCAGGGATGGGGCTCGCCCCCTCCCCCTGGAAGCGGGTGTAGACAGGAACCTGTCACCAGGTCTGGGTTGTGATGCACAGTGAGCTCGGCAGGGAGGTCGGAGATCTGCTACGCCAGCTCGAGGGCTGTGCATGTCGTGACTAGAGGGTCGGCCTGGCTCTCCAACTTAGCCCCCAGCACAGCCACCTTCGGGGCTGTGAAGGTGCAGTGGTGACTGCCCATGGGTGGGGACCTCAGTCCCACTGCTCCCCATGGGCTTCCAGTTTCCCAACACCCCTCCCCATCAAGGTGTTTACCCCCCACATGTGTCATATTGTCATATACCACCCCTGTATGCATCTTGTCTGTCTTGTCTGTTAACCCTACTTCCCCAAATATACCTACTATCCCTCCCCAAAATCCAACTCTCACCTGAAAAAAGGGCAATCTGTTCCCCCCAAAAAATCATGCCCCATACATACCTGTCCATTTCACACACATGTCCACTGGACACATGTAATCTGGTCTAATTGGCATCACAACATATTATTGTTGCCCTCACCCCTCTCTCATTGGTTTGAGTGTCCAAATCTACCTCCAAATTCAGTGTATATGCATATGTTGCTGTAGAAGAAATGGGCAGCTAGGGACCTTCCCTACACCCTTCCTGCTCATCCCTTGCTATTTTCCCTACTGTCTTTCCCTATTTGTGCCCCTTTTTCACCACTTTCCTATCAACCCTTTTTTCTTTTCTTTTAAAGAAATTAGCATGGGGTAAACAGGAGTAAGCACTTTTAAGCAGCAGTAAGTGGGTTTAAGAATGTCTGTATGGGGGTAAGCAATGCCTACACAGGTTAAGCAACTGAAAAGCTAAATCAGTATAAGAAATTATAACCGGAAGTTAGTAGTGCTTACCTCCGTGCAAACCCGCACAAACCTGCTTACAACTGCTTAAAAGTGCCTTAATCACTCTGTATCCAACAGCCCATGTTCTGCCCAGCAACAAAATAAAAAGCCTTTGCAAGACTTGTACCCAACACCCTGCACCCAATAGCCAAAGTGATTTACCACTAAGCCATGTCAGATACACATAACCCTGATGCTTTCACAAATATATCATCTAACTCAGTCATTCAACAGTACAGGAAATGTATTTAATATGTAGATGTATGTGTGTCTATATATATATTTATATCTAAATTGATATAACATATTTATATATATATATATAGATATATATGTCTACATCTATATGTATATATATATATATATATATATATATATATATATATATATATATATACATATATACAGCAATATATATATATATATATGTAGGTATAAATATATATCTATATACGTATATATAGACATATATCTATAGATATATAAGAGAACATAACAAAAACATATATGTCCACATGCACCATTAATGGGGGTGAGGGGGCCCAAACAACATACGTCTTGTATGTATAAATACCCCCCCCCCACAGCCAAACACGTCTGCCCTGCAATACAATGCCAGCTGTTGCAAATCCCATAACCAGGACCTGACACAAAATGGGCACAAGAAGTTAACAGTACTCCATTCCACCTGTATGATGTCAGGCTGGTATAAGTAACATATTATGCAGTACAGTCTGACTACCATAGGGAATGTACAATGTGGAAGCAAGATACATATACACAGACACATATATGCAGATACATATATATATATATATATATATATATATATATATATATATATATATATATATATGTAACTACACATACACACACAGAAATATGTATAGGAAGATACAAATGTAGAAAGTGCACACAATACAGAATACCCACTATGTCTACAGTTGCCACCTCACCAAATGGACACTGTATAAAGGTTTACATAAGTTGCTGTCCAGGCCAATGCCTTCAAGTAGTACAATAGTAAAGACAGACTGGGCCACAGGATAACAATCAATCAACAGTAAGTAATGCAAATGTGTAGCCCAGCAGCCCCTATCTACACTCTGTACACAATCCCTAGGGGGTAAGGACCTCATTTGACACAATGGGATGTATCTGTTACATAACAAGGCATAACTGACACCATCACAATCACACTGACAAACAGAACAGTCTGTATGGCAGGAAGCAGTAGGCCTGCATTTACTCAAGGTGCATTGTATGGTAATGTACATTCAGATACCTTAAGGCAGCTTACCCTTGATACCCCCACATGTTGTAACAGCCTAGGTTAGTTACGGTGCATCCCCCCATAGACTGACATACAGGGCCATTTACCACTGTTACATACACTGGCCTCTGGAGTGCATAAAGACACACATGTATTGTGAAGATGAAGGCCGCACATATATGGACCCAAACCCACAATATGTGTGGGAGCCACAACAGCAGTGGACTGATTGCAGTAATGGCAGCATGACATACTCACAGCCCACTACATAACAACCCCTGACAGCATGTCATATGGACAAAGCCTGGTATGTAGGTGGAGGACAGAGGCTTGAACACAGGCCTATATGTGAAATACTGTTGTCATACACTAAGCAAGTTGATGGTGCTACAGGATAGGCTGCAACATACCCTTAGTCATGCATATGAAGTTGGAAACACAAATGGATGTAGCCATTTACTGACAACACTCAACACTGCCAGTGATATATCTGACAGAAGATCTGTGTGGTGGATAGACAAAACATAACAGGCACACCTCTGGCCATCAAGTGGATAGGCCAACAGTTGAGAGCTATGCAGACAGACTGCATTCCATGTTAAACTAGTATGTACAAACAAACCATGTAATACCAGTGCTATACAATGGATACAACAACACTACTCACACTCTGTCTTTATTTCTGGAACCTCATACAAATATGAAGCTGGCTTGACTGTGCAAGTTTTCTTGTAAGAGGTATTGCTACCTGCTGTCTGTAACACTGCTGCCCACACACAGGAAGGATGTCCACCATACAGGAAAGTTAAAGGGTCATGCCCACATGATGTAGGGATTTATAGTAGTCGGTTGCCATGACAGCAGTAATTGGAAGTACTACACAGAATGCTGCGTGAAGGTAGCAAGTGGAGGACACAGACTGGTGCAGAGGCCATCACCTGATCATGTGCATCACCTGCAAAAGCCATACTGCAATCTATCTAAAGCAGCTCAATCCATTTACTGGAGAGAGACCAAGACAGAGAGAGAGAGACAGAGAAAGACAGAGTGAAAGGCCAAAAAGAAAAAAAAAACAACAGAAAAGAAAAACATCCATCCAGAAAACTATCCAGGAGAGACATCATTCCCACAACAGGTATGTGAAGTATATATGCATGTAACTGGCTGTAGTACTTGGTCGATAATAATGGGATAGATGATGTGGAATGATTTATATGTGCCATCAGGTGTTGTTGTTGTAATGATGTTCAGCTGAACAACTGCTAAGGTCAATGGAGTCTGTCCTGTAGGTAGTGGGCCATACCCATCAACTGTGCAGAGCAGCACTGACTGATAAGATGTAAGCCATTATAGTGTGTGTTGTGTAATGGGAAGCATGTATTTTACTGTGGCCAATAGCTAGTGGTGGAAGTAATGCCATAATAGATTCATAGGTTCATAGATTGGTACTAGGCTAACTACCCTTGTGGGCCATTTTCAGCCTAGCCAGTTACCCCATGTAAGAATCAAACCCTGTACCTTATGTTTATAAGGTAAACACCTTAACCATTATGCCAAACTCCCACCCCCATGATGGACACGTGGGTTCCACAGCCCACCACTTGCAGGATACTCAGGTTAACCTGTATTGTAGCATGCTACAATGCCATAGGTGTGTAATAGGGTTACCTGCAATCTGGCCCTACATATACCCCCTCCAAATGTCAGGCTGTGCCCATATAGGTTCATAGGTTCATAGGTTCATACTAGGCTATCTGCCCGAGGGCATTTACAAGCCTAGCCCATCGTTTTGTGGCTTACACCACCCCTTTAGTATGGGGAACTATACCCATTATTTTGCTGTGCCTCTGTCGAGCAGTGACACTGAGGTAATCCCTGGGGTATATCTGCGATCTCCCATCCATTGGTCAAGATTTCTCTTGAACAAGGCCAGCGAGGTGCTCTGCCTCACATGTACCGGGATTTTGTTCCACAGCATAGGGAGTCTTTGGGTGATGAATCTATCCCTCCAGCACGTCCTATTAATAGCCGTGTCGAGGTTTAAGTCTCCCGGCTTGTGGCACTGATGGATCTAGACTTTTTGAGGTGAAGCATATTCATCAAATCTGGGTTTGACATGGCCTTGTATGTTAGGCAAAGGTCACCTCTGAGCAAGCGGTAAGTGACTGAATAGAGCTGGAGTTCTTTCAGTCGGGCAGCATAGGACAGATTTTTGAGACCCTTTATCCTTTTGGTGAGGAACTTTTGTGGCCTCTCCAGCTGCTGCAAGTGTCGGGTCAGATACATCCCGAATGGGGCATTGTACTCAATCATTGGTCTGATGAGTGATGAGTAAAGGAGACCATGACCTCCCTTGATCTAGATGAGAATCCCTTCATGATAAGGTGGGCAATGTAGAAGGTCTTCCTAACTACTTTAGCTACATGGGTGTCGAATGACAGACTGCTATCAACCTGGGTCCCCAGGTCCCTGATAACTTCTTCTGTGCTCAGTGGATTGCCACCTATTTGGTAGCTAGGGTAACCTTGTTTTTCCCAAAGGGTATGACTATGCATTTTTTGGCATTTAACTTCAGGCCGTGGCTCTGGCACCAGTTATCCGTTTCTGTGAGACCCTTCTGAAGGATATCTGTGTCAGATGTGTTTTCTACTATGACGCCCAGTTTGCAGTCATCTGCAAACTTTGTCAGCCATAACCCTCCTGTGTTTGCTTGTACTTCGGAAAAGTAGATGCCAAACAAGAGTGGGCCCAGGACTGAGCCCTGTGGGACACCACTTGTGACAGGCTTTGAGTCTGACATGGCGCCAGCAACTCTGACCCTGTGGGATCTGTCACTCAGCCGGTTTGCAACCCATCTTGTGATGTATGGGTTAACATTTAAGCTGATGAGTTTTTCAATGATACCCGAGTGTGGTATTGTATCGAAGGCCTTAGCCAGATCAAGGTAGGCTGTATGGACTGCCTTTCCCTCGTCAATGGCTTTGGTGACTGTTTCGAAGAAGTCAACCAAGTTTAATAGGCATGATCTGCCTTTGACAAAGCCAAACTGGGTTGGATCCAAAGTCTGCAAATTCCCTATGTCTTTATTTATGAGGTCCATTATGATCCTCTCCATGGCTTTGCAGATAAGGCTTGTCAAGCTAATGGGCCGGTAATTTCCAGGGTCGGTGGAGGCACCGCCTTTGTGAAGTGGGACCACAGTTGCAGTGCGCCACTCCCTGGGTACGTATCCAGAGGTAAGACTTTGATTAAACAGCTGTCCTAGCTGTGGGTTTAATTCCTCATTGAGTTCGTGGAGCACACAGCCGGGGACACCATCAGGTCCCATGGATGCTGTGTTTTTTGCTTTGGAGAGAGCAGTTCTCACTTGGGCGCTGGAGATGTTTGGGGGGCTGCAATCGTTTGGTATAGATATCTCTCCTTTTGGGGGGGTCTCTAATTTTGGGGGGGCACACGTCTGTGTTGTAGCAAGGCAGAACAGTCCAGCTGTGCAGGAAGGTGTTGTGAGATTGTGGACCTGATGTCTGAATGTACTACATATATAGGTATGTATATGTGTACAGATATATATCTATATATATATATATCTATATATATATATATATATATATATATATATATATATATATATATATATATATATAGATATATATATATATATATATATATATATATATATATATATATATATATATCTACATGTATGTCCACAAATATACAGATACCCATGTGTAGACATATATATAAACACATATATACATCATATATATTTACACATATATAGATATATACTTGTATACATGTCTACATATATATAAACACACACTCAAACATATATGTTTGCAAATACATGTCCCCTATATTGCCACCACAGTGCTGCATGCAATATGCAAGAGAACAATATACATAACAATACACACAGATATCTACAGCTGTCAGTGTGTGCAACATACCTGTCTATGTTGCACACAGGTATCTACAGCTGTCAGTGTGTGCAACATGGATGGGTATGTCACATGTGAACCCCTTGTTGGGGCCACATTGCCCCTGTATTTGAAGTATGGAATGGAAATATGGGGAAGTATGACAGGTATAGTTGTGGATGTGGTCAGGGTTGGTAGATATAGAGGGCAGCCTACAGGGGTGGTATGTGATACATGTGGTGGGTAAACACCCCATATGGTGTGTGTGGTCTGTAATGTTCATAGGTTCATAGGTTCATTGATTGGTACTAAGCTAACTGCCCTTGTGAGCCATTTTAATCCGAGCCAATTATCCCTTGTGAGACTCAAACCCTGCACCTTGTGTTTGTAAGGCAAACACCTTAACCATTAGACCATGTGGAATTGCATGGGCTCCAATATGGACACAATGGGAGCTGGCCTACCACCCACTGCTACTCACAACAGCAGTCCATGTCCCAATGGTGCCTTGCTTGGAGGCTGAGCAGGAGGAGCATGTTGACCCTGTGAATGTGTACTAGGTGACTGAAGGTGATGTAGCACATCCCACATGTGTCTGTGGAGCTCGCTATGCAACAGACCCTGGACCTGACCTTGGGGGACAAGATCATATCTGTGTTTGCGAGACAACATCTCAGAGTTGGTTCCACTTGAAGGTATTGCTGGACCAGTACATGAGGAGGCCCCAGGGTGGGTCCCACATGTGATGTGGCCTGGTAACATGGGCAGATGAGGTTGGAGTGGTGGTTCTACTGTCCAATAGTCCATAAACATCCTATTGTGTCACTGTTATGGAACATATGTGGGTTGTAATAGTCTACACAGTCCTGGAACATGTCCGACAGCATGTATAGATATCCCCAATAACACAGAATGTCAGATGTGCAGCAATCACATAGCAAGCATACCACAGGCATATATGGAACCATAGTGGCTCTGACAATGGCATGCAGGTGAATACTCTGTAACAGGCTAGCAATGACAAAGTGTGGTACAATACAATATCTGCCCTACTGGTAGGTAAGCTGTAGCCATACCTATTGAGTTGTGTGTAAAGTTTGTTGCTGGTGATATGGGTGGGGGGGTGATAGTGATGTGTATTAAGAACTGTGGTAACCTTGCTGTATGACTTTCTCCGCCTGTTTCCATCTTTATGTCTTTAAGGCAAGATGCCACATGGAAGGCTCCCAGCTTACTCAGCTGCTGAAAATGAAATTGTGGTAAACCACCTAATCCAGCACTACCCTGTCTTGTTTAGCCAGGCCACCCATGAGCAGCAGGAGCGAACCACCATGTGGAATGACATAGTCCACAGGGTCAATGATGTCGGACTGCACAACCACAGTTATGAGCAGGTCCAGCATAATTGTGATGACCTGCTTCGCAATTCCCGTTGTCATGCTTCTTCAGTCCAGAGGGATCACCTCACAACAGTTGGGGCATTCCATCCATCACCCCCTGACACATGGTAAAGAGCTCCTAGCCAGCCTCATGGCACCTGCCCATCTGCATAGCCAACTGCCGGACACCACTGTGGAGGTGGGTGCTACTCACACACTGGCTGAGCAGCGTGTAGGTAAGGCCACAGGGCACATCAGTAGACCACTGTTGCATATGCATTTGCATCTCTACATGCAGATCATGCATATCTGACATGTCATAGATATAGTTTGTTGCTGCATAGTAGTGATAAACATATGTGCATACGTGGTAGTATTGTGGATATGCACTGTTGATGTACTGTAATGCTGCACCCACCCTGTAGCATTGCCACAGGTGTGGCCACTAACTTTGCATCTCTCACCCTCTTATGTAGGTCCCTCCAGTATACCACCAAGGCAGCAGCCTGTAGCTGGTGAGTATGGTTTATGTTGATGCTTGCCAATACACCAGGCATGTACTGGCTATGGTATATTCCATGCACACAACTAACATACCTACCCAGAATGCATGTTGTACATGTGCACGTATGGTTGCTGTTAAATGCATGGCATCACAGTGGTGACCATGATGTAGTATTGGAAGGGTATGTCAGACTCCTGCTTGATAACTAACATCCTGCAATTGTGGAATGTGTCCACAGGGAGTAACATAATGGTGGGAGACATGGCCTACAGTAGGAACATGTTTGAAACATTACCCGTATACAGTGCAACACCAGTGTATATACCAGCAGTACAATGACAACTGTTGCAGAGTTACACTATGGCATAATGCATTACTGTGGTCCACATTATTAGCTGGGACTAGGCTGTAACATGTGGTGTTCAGTGTATGGGACACTGCAAACTGATACACATGTGTAGGCCTTACTTGTCAAGCATCTGCAAAAATGTTGAAGGTGGGGGGTGTCAGCATGACACACCAGTGCACTGCAGCAGGGATCCTAAGGATGCCAAGAATGACTGTATCTGCACACAGTCAAGTTCAGGAACTGTGGCAGACATAACCCTACCCCCACAGCAATAGTGACAGCAGTGTGTGAACATCAAGGGATGTGCACATGAGTAGACCTTGCAATCATGCAGATTAGGGGGACATGTGTAGGCAGACTGAACATACACTGGCAAATGCAGATGGCCCATGCTAGTATACCCCTGCCAGGAGTAGTGACTGCTGTAGTACACATAACAATAGGTGCAACAAACCGTCATGAAAAGGGTGTGCACACATATGCACACACGGAATGTATGCATCACTGTCAGCATCCACACACCTAAGACATTCCGTAGACACTGCATGTGAATGTACAGGACATATGTCACATATCGAGCTCATGTACTGTTAATATATGCGGTGATGTGGTCCCATGGCAGATCAAGGAAGGGTGCGCCATATCAGTAAGGGTGTGTACACTCCCCATAGCCACAGTATGCTCTGACAGTTTTCAGTGTAATAGTAGTGGTCATACATGGTTCGCTGATGTTGAGAGCTGTAAACCAGACATCAGGCATTCACGAATGACAGCTGTCCACATATCATCCCAGGTACGTGTTGCTGAAAAACATAGGGGCTGTGAGCATTAAAGCAGACACAACTAGCACAGTACTACACATTCAGCAATGGGTTGTACATCTGTGAGGTGTGGTGCAAGGTGTAGAACAGGTGCATAGCAATACTGTGTACTTGGGTGCAGTGGTATCCAGGGGAAGGGGCATCACCTAGTAACACAGCACAGGCATCACACACATGTATACTGTTGCTAGCATGGATTGACTATAGCTGCATTGCATGCTGGTGTGTACCATATGTTATGCACATTGACAGATGGGTAATAGGAGGTGTTTACTATCCTTGGCAACCTCACCTGTATGTGTGTGTGCGTACATGTCTCGGTGGTTAGTTTGTCTGTAGGGTCACTCTGGTGAAGTGGAGGGAGGTTGATGCATGTAGGATGCGTTTGTGCATGTGTATGTGTTTGTGTGGATGTCCATGTATGCACATGTGTGATTGTGGGAGTGTTCATACAGCAGTACTTCCCTTTTGGATCGTGCAGTACATGGACATAGACTGACACATGATATACCAGGAATACTTGTCATGCATGTAATCACAGGACAGCTGATAGTATAATAAGGTATGTAGCATGGAACAGTCATTGGGAGGGAAGGTAGATATCAGGTATACGTTTAATATTGCATTCAGCAGAGAGCTGATTGACAACTCACATTTGCAGCACTACAGATGCAGGGAATTACTAGACAACACCTGGGAGTGTATCCATATATTACAGTTGCCACATGATAGGCTGATTGAGTAGCATATCTGGCATGTACTGAGCAATACATACATATGACACTCCAGTGCATGATATTATGGAGTGAACATAGTAGCTCCTCACATATAGGAGCCATGCGCATGATGTCCAGACATACACAGGGTGAACACTGAATGCCGGCAATGAGGCCATGTAAAACCACTTCACTCAGGTCAGGGAGGTAATGGAGTAACAGGTCTTGTGTTGTGATCACTTGTCTAGGCATTTAGAAGAATGATACATTAATGAGTGGTATTAATGAGTGTATGTTACCAAGTGTGATGCAGGATGGAGAACACATGGGAATATACATGGGACTGTCTGTAAAGTCATGATCAGGTAGGTATTAAGGTGGTGTGTGTGTGTGTGTGTGTGTGTGTGTGTGTGTGTGTGTGTGTGTGTGTGTGTGTGTGTGTGTGTGTGTGTGTGTGTGTGTGTGTGCACTGTTATGCAATGCTGTACAGTTCTTAAAGTGCATTTATTGTTTTCCCCTACAGGTGGCGAGGTGGGTCACAGTCCCTCCTGCATGCAATCTGATGTTGGTGTCCATACAGACACCAAAGATGATGATAGTACTGTTGAGATAATGGTGGGGTTGTCGGGGGATGAAACAGCACCATCATTTGACATCCCCCTTTTAGCTACCCCAACCCTGCACAAAGTTTCAGTGCCTATACATACCCCATCACCAGTGGCCATATAGGAGGGACAGCTGGCATTTGGTGGCAGTGCATAGGAGAGTGAGGTAACCATGCCTACTGTGTCAGGTCACAGCAAGCATAGCCAGATGTCCTGCATGGCACCACATAGGCAGATGTCCCAGGGTGTTAATGTTAGGGCTGCTGGTCATCATGCCCCTGGCAGACATGCCACAACTGGTACCAACAGGTGCATGTTTCAGGCTGTCATGGCGGTGCAGGCAGATATGGAACATTACACTAGACAGGGCCTGAGGCTGCAGAGGGCTGCTCTCACACCTGCAAGCAACAACTTCTGTGAACTGTCTGGTGCTATCCATGCTTATACCAAGCTCATGGATAGACGGTCTGGTGAGATGATGGCCCTCATCAACTGTGGTTTGTCTCTGCTTTACATGTGGTGGAAGTGCAGCGATGGCTGTGTGGACATAGACCAGCAACGTCAACAGCTGGAAGTCAATGTGGATGTGCTAGGACACCATGGGGTTCCAATAATGGCAGTACCAGCCCCGGCATTGCAGGGGGGGCGCTGTCCACACCACACCACAGCAGGCCATGAGCACATGGTCCTGGCCAGTCCCAGGAGGGACCTGGTTCCAGTGGACATCTGTCATCATCAGGGGAAAGTAGCACATCAAGGCCTGTACCTGGATGTGCCCATGGAACCCCTGGCAGGCACAGTCCATGTGTCTGTGGCTGGATGCAGTGAACTGCACATCCTGCCAGGTATGGTCTACAGCTGTCCATAAACACATGTGTAGAGCAGCCACATGGCAGAACTGTGTGCATGCATACCCACACACTATACAAACACACCTAGGACAACCCCTTGCCTACACACACCACATCACCATGCACAGTTCACCTCATTACACCCCTCACTCACAAACATGGTGTCAAATGTATGGCCCACCCTCGGCCTCTGGCAAACCAACAACACACTCTGTGCATATGATGATACATGTGTCACATCCCTGTCATGCATAACATCAATGCAGGGACAGACTAATATGGTTTTGATGCACACGGTGACTGTACTACAGTGTACCAAAGAACTGTAGTGTAACATGTTGTCAGGACTAAAGTTTAATGCATGCATGTCAGGTAGTGTAGCCATCCAGCAATGATGCATTATAGCTGTTAGTAACACTGATTGATTGTGGTCTCCATGTTATCCATTTGTGTTGTAGGTGTACATGGGTCAGCACGAGGATGGTCTGCAGTCATATTCTACAACAGGGTATGGCACTGTGGTGACACCATGGCTGTGACATATCTGGGGTACAGTAGAACACATGTCAAAGGTTTGTATAACAGTTATTGCCTGTGCCACATGGACAGGTGACCCACTGGGACATGTATAATCTGCAGTCTGATGTAGACCCATCCACATACACGCACACTCTTACTTGGCAAAAGTGGGACTAGACCCCTACCTGGGCATGTTGTGCTACTGAAATGTGTGGCTTTCATTGCACACACCACACAGCCTTTAGGGTGAGGTGTGTTCCAGGTTACATGTTACATGCAGAACATCCCCAGACATGTACAGTATGCTAATGGGGGATGTAATGGGTGTATATGGACAATACATAGTGTGACATACCTTCATACACACATTAACAGACACACAACAGGCAGACACACATCTCAGAGACCTGGGCCTATCACTGCTAACTAACTTGACCATGTGTCCAATGTGTTACAGGTAGGCTGCACACAGCCCATGCATAACTGGGCTGAATTGCGGTATCAGTTACCTGCATGGTTGATGGTGACAGTGATAACCATAAAGTGGTACATGAGACATATACCGGGTGTACCTTGGTGGAATGACAGTGTAAACAGCACCCACATCCCACAGTGGATATTGTACTCCCTGAAACCCATGATGACACACTGACATACCCACCATCACACATTGCCCACGACTGTGATACAAACCATTGTATATCCCAACGGTGGTACTACAGGGATATGCATCGAATGCACATACCACAGGCATAGTAGGGTGTTGCATTGTCATGCCTCACCTATAAGTAGCAACAACATTATCTATACTACTGTGGGGCAATGGGTAGTGTAATTGGAGTATGTGGCCTTGGAATGCTGTACCCTACAGATATATAATTAGGGAAACGATCGTAAAAAACTTCTCCAAAGCCAACTTCACACTTCTTAAGACAGAAGTGGCAAACTTCATGAAACCCATGCAGATGGACAATAGAGGTATGACTGCCGAATCCTACAAAAATGCACTTTATAAGCACTTACACGAGTGCATGGATCATGCTATCCCTAATAGAACCAAGATGTTATCCTCCAAAAAAAGGAAGCCAATCTGGTGGTCCTCTGCCATAAACAAACTCTACAACAGAAGAAAGAAACTGTTGCAAAAAAGAGTAAAATCCTATGACTGGAGGAACTCCCTGGTCAACCTCAGTAAGAAGCTGAGATCCCTCATAAAATCCTCCAAAGCTAGTTATGAAAACAAAATTGCCACTGACTCTAAAGACAACCGCAAAGCATTCTATAGCTATGTTAAGAATCTAAATGGGAACACTCAGATCTGCTCTGAGTTCCAGCACAATGACACTAAATTTACAGAACCAACTGATATTGCCAACATCCTAGCAGATAGGTTCAGTGCTAATTTTACCCTCTTCTCACCCCCTAGAGGGCCCATCTCTATACTGGAAGAATGCAAAGTTCCTGTAATCATGGCTGCACAGGTAAAAAACACACTCTCCAAAGCCAAGAACACAGCATGCATGGGAACTGACAATATCCCAGGCTGCGTTCTACATGAACTACAGAATGAATTGGCACCCTACCTAAGTACCATGTTCAATCATTGCCTCACCTCAGGCTTTGTACCCACTGAATGGCGCACCGTGATAGTTATCCCACTCCACAAAGGGGGGGCCATGACCGCCCCATTAGCCTGACGAGCCTGGTCTGCAAGGCCATGGAACGTATCATCATGGAACTCATAAACAAAGACATTGGGAATCTCCAAACTCTGGACCCTACCCAGTTTGGATTTGTAAAAGGCAGATCATGTCTCCTAAACCTGATTGACTTCTTTGAAACAGTCAACAAAGTCATAGATGAGGGTAAAATGGTTCACACAGCCTATCTAGATCTCGCCAAGGCTTTCGACACCATCCCCCACTCTGGAATTATAGATAAGCTCACTAAACTAGGTATAAATCCCTATGTCACAAGATGGGTTGCCAACAGAACCCACACTGTGAAAGTAGAGAATTCCAAATCCGACATCAGACCAGTGACAAGTGGAGTACCACAGGGTTCAGTCCTGGGTCCTTTCCTGTTTGGTATCTACTTCTCTGAAGTGCAGGCCAACACAGAAGGTCTTTGGCTAACAAAGTTTGCAGATGACTGCAAACTAGGAGCCATAATTGAAACTCCTAACGATGTGGACAAACTACAAAAGGGCCTCACTGAGACAGAAAGCCATGGCCTGAAGCTCAATGCCAAAAAGTGTATTGTCATCCCCTTTGGTAAAAACTCTGCAGGCATGAACTACCACATAGCTGGTAGTCTACTTAATGCCGAAAATGTGATAAGAGACCTTGGTACACAGGTGGACAGTAGTCTCTCCTTTGATAATCACATCGCTACACTGGTCAGGAAATCCTTCTACGTGGCTCATCTCATCACAAAAGGATTGTCATCCAGAAAAAAAGAGGTCATTGTTCCCCTCTACTCATCACTCATTAGACCCATTATAGAGTACAATGCCCCTTTTGGTATGTACCTCACAAGACATCTACAACAACTGGAAAGACCACAGAAATACCTCACAAAGAGGATTACTGGCCTCAAACAGATGCCCTATGCAGACCATCTCAAAAAACTACAGCTTTACTCCATCGCATATCGCCTACTTAGGGGCAATCTCTGCCTAACATACAAAGCTATGTCAAACCCAGAGCTGTTGGACATGCTCCACTTAAAGAAATCCCAATCCCTCTGAGCTACACACTCTAGGGACCTAAACCTTGTCACCACAATAAACAGAACATGCTGGAGGAATAGATTCCTGTCCTAGAGACTTCCCATACTCTGGAACAGACTACCTATCTATGTCAAACAGAGCTCCTCATTAGCACTCTTCAAGAAAAATCTTGATGATTGGATGGGAAATGGGAAATTCACCCCGGGGATCACTTCTGTGGCTCTGCTTGACAGGGGCACAAGAAAATAAATTTCTTGTGTGGCGAAAGCCAGGGTACATTTTTTGGCTAGGCTTGTATGGGCCCTAGGGCCGATAGCCTAGTACCTACCTATGAACCTATACGGACATGTACACATACACACACTTGCCAGAACTCAATGGGTAGCCCATGCCTATCAACCCATTTTTACAACACTGTTGTGGTAGTACTGCATGGCTCTTGTAGCCAGTATGGAGAGGAGAGTAACAGGGTACATGTAATGTCCCATACAGCAGCAGCCACAACTGACTATGGCAATGGGTGTTGTGGTGGTTGTGAAGGGCCTCATGGAATTCTCAAGTACAGGTGTGCTAACACACAGACACTGCTATATTCAGTAATGCATGTGTACATGTTTCATTACTGGGGTGCATCGCTGCAGGTGGTCATAGCTGTGTACCTAGCTATTGTCCATGGATAGATGGGTTGAGTAGGGGATGTGTGTACAGTGGCATCCTACCACCTGCCGTGTGGCAGTAGGCGATCTAGCAACAGACACCACTGTGGTGACCCTCAGGGTGAGAGTGACCTGCATCAGTCAATCCTCTGGGTGCCTCCTGAACATGGCCACTGAGGTGATCAAGTTGACATGTATGCAACATGTATTACAACACATGGTTAGTGTCTGTGATGGAGATCTGTACCCAAGCATGTTCTGTTGATTGTGGTAATGTAGTGGAGGTGCCTTTGGCATGTGGTGCATACAGGGTGTTGTCTCCTATATGTGCCAGTTCTTACACAGCTGAGCAGACATGTAAGTGTCGATCAAGCATAGGTTGCCTGTACATATCTCAACTGGATACCTGCCATCTGCACATCTGTACAGGGACTGACAGTCATCAGGTTGGCAAGTAGCTATGCAGTAGGATGAATGTGTAGACAGATAGACATTTGACAACAATATGTATGCCATAACTACATGTTGGAAGCCTTCACTAACATGTGTTGTACAGACGGTAGTCTACAGTTACATTCCACATGTTGGATCATTATCCAGTAGGGGATATATACTCTGACACAGCTCACACACCAGAGATACAACAGGGAGGCCTCAGAGCCCAGCTATGCCTGCAGGTGTGCCTGTTGTCAGTATTACATTTAGCACTCTATTCTTGCCTGGGAAAGCACTGTCAACAGTAGTACTGCCATGATACACTACATGCTAGTGTGAAAGCACGTACCCTGGGCTACTACCCCTGTATGTAACACATTCATATGGATAACAGTGCTATACAGGTGTCATATACTTCTGTGTCCCAGACATGACACTCACACCCCTTGCTACTGTAATGACAGCACATAGGTGCATGTATTGTACATGGCATTGCATACACTTATTACAGATGTCATTACCCTGCTATGTTATCAGACTGGGTGGTGTGAACTAGTTACCAGGGCTAAGCCATGCTTAGCAGGTATCAGCATTGCACCAGTATAACAGCTAAGCTAATTTGCGCACTGGTAAGTGAAGCCTACACTGTGTAAGTGCCCATACATTTACCCATTGGTTAGCACCACATAGCTTCATGCAAACCCACGCAAACGTGCTTAAAGCTATTCAAAACTGCATTAACCACTCTGCATCTGACAGCCCTTGTTCTGCCTAGCAACAAAATGAATAGCCCTTGCAGGTCTTGAACCCAGAACCCTGTACACTATAATCATAACACTAAACCACTACACCATGACCACTGTGAAGACAGCTATTGTTTTTCCAATATATCGTTCAATACACATATTGATTTGTATTGAACAATTGCCTTTACTTCCAAAATTGTGTAGTACTTGTTATTAATATGACTGTTGCATCACATATGTTGTTTTATCATAATGTACACATATCAGATACATACGGTGAGATACATCTGGGAGGGTCAAAAGAAGTAGACCCATATATATATATATATATATATATATATATATATATATATATATATATATATATATATATACAAACATATACATCTATGTATGTCGATAAATATATGTGTATATATTTATATAGATATATGGATAATTATATATACAGTATGATCACCATATGTCCAGAATATGGAGTGGAATCCTATCTCAGCCCCAACAGTCCCAACCTTTTAGTGCAAGGGGATGTCAGGTATGTATTGCAGGTATATATGCAAACTGCTGCTACTGCAATAGGGGTTGACTTAACAGACATGTTGTGTGTGGGAGGTCACATCTGCTTTTAACATGTTCACCATTGGCTACTGACAGACATCCTAAGGACATCATAATACAATACCACTGCTAGCACAGTAATGATCCTGTGGACTACAGCAGGGATATGGCCAATAAATGAGGACAGCCTGACACACTCTATACATAGAAACCCTTAGTGCAAGACAAGTGGACCAAGCCTGACAATGTGGATGTTAACTGCCATGTGGATGGGTATATCATATAAATACTGGAATACATTTGCCCCCATAGGTTATGCATTCACACACTCCTGTCTGTCCTGACACATAATAACTGCTGATGCAGAGGTCACATGGCCACATACTACCCACTAGTTAGTGACATACACCTGTACAGCATCCCACTGCTTTGTCAGAAATACATGACAGTTATGGTGGCCCAGCAGCAGTACATCTGGCAAATATCTGGACATAGTATCACATTGGGTAAGTACACTAAGCTGCTAGGCATGTACCAAAGCACTGTGCTGGCTACAGGCAGACTGCCACAACACTGGTCTACATTTCATATGGGGGAATACACATGTACCTGCAAATATAGCAGGCTCTACAGGCATGTCACAGCACAGAATAACAGACACCTGTGTGAAAGTGAATAACCACAACCAATGTGAACACAGCCACAGCCACATATGGTAGGCTAGCTTAATATTACAGTATATGGACTGTCTGATCAACACCATCCTCATATATTTTTGAAAGCAGCATATCAGTTTGGAGAGTGCCGAAGGGCTTAAGAATTCATGTTATGCTGGTAGGAAATTAATTACCACAAGAGCTTGTAGAAAAATGGGTCCAATTAAACCAAAAAATGGGTATTGAATATATAACAATGTTAGTAGATTGTTACAAACAAAAGATACATGAACTTGATGAAATTATTAAAGAGCAGTATTTTTCCTTGAAAAGAGATTCTAGTAAAGAGAACTTTGAATCAAACATTTGTCTTATTCAAGACAAACTTATTAAAGAAAATGACGTTCATAGAAAAAAAAACTTAAAAAGTTTGAGAGAGATTGCAATAATTATGCGGAAGGTGTTGCATATATTTTTAATTTTTCATTGAAGCAGGTGCGAGTCTATTAGTGAACGAAGGTGGATGTGAAAATGAGCAATTGGTGCTGGTAAGATCTGAAAATGTTGTTAATGGACAGCAAACCAGCAATGGGGCGATACCCGCTAAGCAAGCAGGTGTGAATAGTATTTATGCGGGTCCTGTTTCTACTAATCTAAACCATTTTCAGGAGATAAATGTTTATCAAGACACAGGCACAGGGAAGCGTACGTGGGCACAAGTCTCTTTAGGGCCAGGGAAGAAAACCAGCCAGAAGAAAAGAAAAGTCTATCAAAATAACAGCAAGTGGAAGAAAAAGAGGAACAGTTAAGTCTATCTGAAAGTGCTTTTTTCTGAATGTGACTTTAAAATTGTAAATTTATCTTGTAGACTATTGAAGAGAGATGAAAATTTTGTCTTAAGTAAAGGTTGGGCATTTGTACCTGCATCTAGAGCTCATGTTTGTGAAACTGTTAACAATCTAAGGGATTATGTGAGACGATTGAATTTAAAGTGTTTTTTCAATAACTGCGATAAGCTGGGGAATGTTTCTTAGTCAAATGTATATCATAAGCCAAGTTCTTTTAACCCTCCTCTAAGACCAGAGCTGGAGGCATTTCAGAATGTAATGGAAATGCAAATTAGAAATGTATTGTCGAATAAACCTATTAAAAAGTATTTAACTTGTCATGAAGAAAGGCTTGCATTAAATGATTTGAGAAATGATGAAAATATAGTGTTGTTGAAAGCTGACAAAGGAAATGCATTAGTAATGCTTGATAAAAATGTATATCTAAATGCAATTTCTGTTATGTTGCAAGATGATTTTCATTATAAAGAAACAACATTTGACTTTATTAAAAAAATCATATAGGTTTATTGATGCAATTATAGAGGATTGCTTATGTGAAGATAGAATAAATTCAAAAGAAGCAAATTTTTTTGTTAAGGCAAACCCCACTATTAGTAAAATGTATGGTCTGCCAAAAATACATAAGGCTTTGGAAGAGCCGCCTTTTAGACCAATTGTTACAAGTGGAGGTTCAAAGACTGAGGCTATGGCTATATTTGTTGATAATAAATTACAGCAGGTGGTAAAAAGAAGCGACACATATTAGGGACACTTTCGCTTTTGTGAATAATATTAAAATGATAAAAGCAGAGGAAAGAGATATTATGGTGACAATTGATGTTAATTAGTTATATACAACCATACTTAATAATATATGAGTGGAATATGTAGGGGTAGAGTTGGCAGAATCTAAATGTTATAGTACTAAAGATATTAGTATTGTCTTAGAAATTTTAGACATAATTTTGTCTTATACCTTTTTGGAGTTTAATGGTAAATTTTACCAACAAATTAATGGTGTAGCTATGGGGGCTGCTATGGCCCCTAGCTATGCTAATTTGTTTATGACCAGATGGGGAAAGTTATATATTAAAGCTAATAGTCATTATAAAAATGTTGTGTTTTTTGGTTGTTTTATCGACGACCTTTTTTTAATTTGGAGGGGTGAGCTAACTTAATTATTACATTTTTTGTATGAAATTAATGTTGCATGTGAATATCTTAAATTCACTTGGAATTACAGTTCTTTAAGTATTTATTTCTTGGATGTTGAGGTATATAAGAAAGGAGATAGGTTTTATACCAAAATATATAAAAAGAGTGTCCAAAGTAATACATATTTGGATTTTAATAGTATGCATCTGAGTTATGTTAAGTACAATATTGTAGCAGGACAGTTGAAAAGAGTTAGTGATCTAACTGACTGCGATATGAAATATAGTGAAGAAAGAGATATGTTATGTCAAAAGTTTGTAGTTAGGGGTTACCCGGAAGTATTTATAAAAAGCAAAAAAGAAGAAATGGATAGCATTAGGAATATAAAAAGTCTAGAGCCATACATACAAATATAGGGCAATTTCAGAATGAAAGTAAAGGAATTAAAATCAATACAAGCAAAGACTGTAGTTTGAGTATGGTAATACCTTATTCGGTTGATGGTGGAAAAATTAAAAGCCTGTTGAAGGAAAATTGGAAAATTCTGATGAGCTTTCCAGAAATGAAAGATGTTATTGGTGAACAGCCTATTTTTGTAAATAAAAAGGTAAAAATCTTAAAAATGTGTTTTAAGATAAGGTTAAATATATACAAGAAAAAAGAGAGAAGTTGATAAAATGTTTAAATTGTAGTTTTTTTAAGCATATATACAAAGGAATTATTCCAATTAGTATGAATAAAATGTTAATATATGCTCAGAATGAAAATATTTGTATGATGAAGTATGTGGTATATTTGTCTCAATGCTCAGAATGTACCCCGTATTATGTAGGTATGACCACAAGAGAGTTATGTAAATGGATAAAGGAGCATTTATATGCTATTCAAAAAAATGATATTAATAATGCTTGGGGTAAAGATTTTATGGATGGTAAATGTAGGGGGACCCCTAAGTTTATGGTTATAGATAGAGTGTTTAATTTTGACATGAAACTATCAGCAGAAGATGAGTTAAAATGGAAAGAATACTGCTGGATAGTCAAATTGAATGCAAGTCACCCTCCTGGAATAAATGAGAAAGAAAATGTTAAGGTATATTTAAAAAAGATAAAACTGAAACTTTAGTATAATAATGGCAAACATGGCTTGGAAAATGTGTTTTGTATGGTCATGAACATTTTTATAAGTGTGCTGTTCTTTAAGATAATTGTATAATTGTTCTCATTGATGAATGAGTTTTATATAAAAGGAAGTTATTCCTAATTGTTTTTTTTTCAGTCTGAGGAAGTTGTGATGATGAAAGCGCTTACTGAATAAGCTACTGCTGTGAATCTGGAATTAAAGCTGTTCGTATTTTATCTTTTTTGTGGAATTCATTGTGTGTTGGTTTCTCCTTTTTGCTGACCATCCTCATATGTGCCACTCACACACTAACCCTACATATACTGGGCCACTACACAGTGTGGTCCGATGCCTGTCTGTGGTATGAGACGTGTGTCTTTGGCCCTACAAACATGTAAGCCGATAGGGTACCATACACTGGAGCAGCATGTAACATCAGATAGAACAGGACCAAGAACAATGACATCTACCACAGTCTGTACACAGGCCAAGGTACATATCTGCAATACACACACACTGTCAACAATCACCATAAGTACACAGACCTCAGTACTGTACACACAACCTCAGAATGCCCAGGTTATGTCCTCAAATATAACCCCCTACTATACATAATGTGTAGCTGTCTGATATCTCACTGACTTGTTATTAGATATGATGTCAATGAATAATGGTTTGCAGAACATATGCACCTCTTACTGCATGACATATGTACAAAGGCTGACAGAGTTGTGGCTGAAGGCACAAACACAGGGCCAATATTGACATCTTGCTGTGATAACCTCATACATTTACTGTTGTAACATGGTTTGTTGTGACATATGTCCTATGAGGGATATGAAGTCAGTAACTCTCATGGCTGTCACCATGTACTGACTGCAATCCTCACACTATGCTTCTGTAGTTCTCAGATAGGTGCTCTGTGAGTAACACAAGAAACAAAAGGCACCACACACTGCCTACAGATGGGGGGTTCCTCAGAAACATAGCACTATCATGACAGGTATTAAAGCATGTAGACCAGCCATATCCACACACACCCTGTTAAACCAACATTACTCCAAATGCAGAATAGCAACACTTACATTCTGTTGTCATGTCAGGCACATCTCCCTCCTGTGTGTTGGCCTGTTTCCACAGTGTATGTTGTTAGAGGTAAATCCAAAATCCATCTGTGATGCTGTTTGCCAAACAACAGATCTAGGTCCTGCTCACAGTGAATGAAAAGGCCCCACACCAACATGATGTTCCTAGATATTGGAGTGTGTTTCCATGCAATTGGCTATGGGAATGTTACCACAGCTGTTCCACAGGCAATCAGCTAGAGGAGGGCTGCAATTCATGCAGAGGCCATCAGCTGATCATGAGCATCACTTACAAAACATATGCTGCTGCCTAAGCAAAGCAGATGTAGTTCTCCACATCCACCAGAGATGGAGTGAGTGAGACAGACATAGACAAAGTAAGTCAGGGAGGCGGTGGGAGAGTAAAATCTAAGCATGTTTGTGTCACACACCTACCAGAACAGGGTTTCAAACCCCTGACTAACTATGCATTGCTATCACGTCTATGCAGTTATTGCATGCACCACATAGCTTACATGTTGAGGAGCTGTCCAAAAGTATATGTGATGGTGAGTAACATCTGCAACAGCAATATGGTAGCGATATGTAGGTGTAGTACACATGCCTGTCCACATGAACAGGTGTCAGCGTCAACATAGCCATACTCTCTCAGGGACTCACACACATTGACACACTTGGCAGTGTCAGGAATACACTTCCTAACTAGTTAGTTTGCCACAATACAGTATTGTGCAGGTATCACATGCACCACAGGGGTTATCCAGAGGTTATATGGGCAAAGGGTATGTGAAGGTATCTGAAATCAGACAGCATGCTTCAGTATGCCAATGGGGGTTGTAATGAGTGTGAATGTGGTCAAAAGCATAATACACTACACACACAGATACAGGGTGCCAGTACTGACATGCATGCATGCATGCATTGCTTCATGGGTGTGTAGTGGTTGACTGCGGCAGAAGGCTATACAAGGCTAGGTGATGGGTATACCTTGGCATCAGGCGACATGACAATGGTCTGCAGTGTGGCTCAGTGGTGTAGTGTCTGGATTGGCCCACACAGGTGGCTATTGTATTCACCATCCAGTCACCTGGGTAACTATTGTGTGTGACCATTGCTGTGCAATGTTTGCCATGTATGTGTTCTTTAGTCCATGACATGGACGCTGTCTGGGATGTGCACACATCCCACATGCATGTACAGTGACATGTGGAACTGTACCTGGGGTGTCTGGCCCATGTTGTGTACACAGATTGTTATAATCAGATGTGCTTGTCCTGGCCTCATGTGCTGGGAACTGGTAATGGACAGCAGGTTGACCCTGCACCTACATTGATAGCATGATACAGGTATTCCCTGGTGTCAGTGGCATCTTTCCATACAGGGCATGTGTTTAAGGCATGGTATGTTCTTTGTGGGTCACATTTGATGGCATCACAGGTGTTGCAGGCATCCAGTGGGAAACATAGTGAAGGCACACTGTCTACATATACATGCCTATTGTACTGATGGACAGGGTGCCATGCCCTCTGTAGTCCACTGCAATCACACCATGGTTACTATCTCTGGGCAATATACAGGGTATTACCAACATAGCGGTTGTTGCCTAGACAAGTGTGTTTGTGTATGAGACCAGGGAGAGAGTGCTCTCTGTGTAATACAAAGGATGCTAACTTTGTTCACCAGGCCTTGATGTCACATGTAGGGGCATGGATTGCCACCCCAGCTTCTCGGCTATTTCACATCTGTTATCTTTGTAAGGTGGACATTGTGACATATAATAGGGCCACAATATAAAGAATTTGCAAAACCCACTCCACAATGAGTCCAGTTGTTACACACTCACAACCACCTCCACACAGGATACGAATGACAAACACAGACACACACTTGCCATGTCTAGGATTATAACTCCTACCTAACTAGTTTATTACACTACAGCATTACACAGTTATAGGATGCACCACATAGATTATTGGAGTACTTTTACCCCAAAGGTGTATTTCACTGGGTATGACATCAGCAGGCTTGCCAAAGAAGGTCATTGGAAGTTGTAGTGACTGTGAATGGCCTAAAAAGCATTGCACCCTACACAGACAAAGAAACACACACACAGACATCCACACTTGCCATGTGTGGGAATAGAACCCCTACCAAAGTATTATATCCCACTACAGCATTACACTGTTATAGGATGCACCATGGAGAGTACAGGTCTACTCATTTCCCAAAGGTGTATTTCAAAGTGAATGACATCAGCAGGGTTGCCAAAGTAGGGCATTTGAATTGTAGTGAGTGTGACTAGCCTAAAAAGCATTGCACCCTACACAGACAAAGAAACACACACATCAACATCCACACTTGCCATGTGTGGGAATAGAACCCATACCAAAGTACTATATCACACTACAGCATTACGCTGTTATAGGATGCACCATGGAGATTACTGGGCTACTTCTCTCCCAAAGGTGTAGTTCACATTGAATGACATCAGCAGGCTTGCCAAAGTAGGGCATTTCAATTGTAGTGAGTGTGACTAGCCTAAAAAGCATTGCCTCCTACACAGACACACACACACAAACACACAGTTCCCATGTCTGGGATTAGAACTCCTACCTGACTACTCTATCACACTACAGCATTACACAGTTATAGGACATGCCATGGAGATTACTGGACTAGTCCTTTCCCAAAGGTTTATTTCACAGTGAATGACATCAGCAGCCTTGCCAAAGTAGGGCATTTGAATTGTAGTGAGTGTGTCTAGTCCAAACACATTGCTACCTACACAGACACACACACACACACACACACACACACACACACACACACACACACACACATACACACACACAGTTGCCATGTCTGGGATTAGAACTCATACCTAACTAGTTTATCACACTATAGCATTACACAGTTATAGGAAGTACCACAGAGATTACTGGACTACACATTTCCCAAAGGTGTATTTCACAGTGAATGACTTCAGCAGCCTTGCCAAATTAGGGCATTTGAATTGTAGTGAGTGTGACTAGCATAAAACGTATTGCTTCCTACACAGACAGAGAAACACACACACACAAACAGTTGCCATGTCTGGGATTAGAATGCCTACCTAACTAGTTTATCACACTACAGCATTGCACAGTAATAGGATGCACCATGGAGATTACTGGGCTACACCTTTCCCAAATGTGTATTTCATAGTGAATGGCATCAGCAGGCTTGCCAAAGTAGGGCATTTGAATTGTAGTGAGTGTGACTAGCCTAAAAAGCATCACCTCCTACACAGACAGACAGACACACACGCACACACAGTTGCCATGTGTGGGATTAGAACTCCTACCTAGGTAGTTTATCACACTACAGCATTACGCAGTTATAGGGCACACCACAGAATTTATTGGGCTACTCCTTTCCCAAAGGTGTATTTCAAAGTGGTTGACATCAGCAGGCTTGTCATAGTAGGGTTATTGGGAGGGTAGTGTGTGTGCATGGGCCATAACCCATTCATCTAGAGGTAGACACACCACATGCAGGCACACACAGGTTTATATTCCACAGGTACTTCTATACAACTACTAGATGACTACTGTCTTGTACAGTCATGTTGCACAGTTAGCACTTGCACCACAGAGTCTGTAATGCTGATGAACCACAGTGGCTAATTTCTACAGTGAGTAACATTTACACATCATGTGGTTATAGCCATTTGGCTGTGTGCTGGGTGGGACAGGCCTCATGATGGAAGGTGCTTTGTCACTGTCACTCTCTTCCACACATCTAAGTATGTCTACTTTTGGCATATTATAGTGTGTTGTCCTTGGATATATGTGTGTATTCCTATCCAATGTGTGTACAAAGCATGACTGGTGCATACTGAGGAGTGTATGCACTAACATTTGCAACTGTCAGATATGTATGGTCCACTGTTGTTGGCAGACATGGTCTTCATTTGTTTAAGTGTGTGAGCATGTCCAGTATGACCTTTAAGTATGTTGTCTGACATTGTCTTCATTTCCCTAAGTGTGTGAGCATGCCCAGTATGCCCTTCTGTATTGAATGTGTGGATCTATTCCAGGTAGTTTGTACTCCAGTGCAGACCTTTGTGTTTTACACCTACAGGTAGCAAACTGTTTCTGCGGGATATCTGTAGATCAGTTGGCAATATGGGGTCAACATGTGCAAGGGATAGTATGTACTGTAGGTGATTGTGTCTGTGCTGCTTCTGCTACATGGTACTGGTGTTAGCAGAGATATTCAGACGTGTACTGTTATACACTATGATGTTTTATGTCCTCAAGTACTGTCAGGTGGACATTCTTGCTCACAGTGATGTGCTGGGGAACACAGGGTGAATGCAGCTGTGTCCAGTATTGTGGGCAAATGCCTACATATTCATGGAAAGTTATGCCATTCTGGAGGGGGAGCTGCAGACACTTGCTGCTGGCTCTGTGTATCCAGTTCAGTACCTTGATACAGTGCTAGCAGAGGAACCCATACATGTACAGCCATCGACATGACAGTATGGCCTTATCTTGCTGTGGCAATACCTCACAGCTGTACAGATTCACATAGATTACCCAGAGGCAGGGGTCATAAGTCAGGACATTACCCCTATTGTGGTGTATGGGCAGGTTTGCAGCCACCTATTTTTGTGTTTGCAGCCAGGGATAGTATATGCACATGGCTGTGTGTTGGACCTTGCACATTCCATGCTGCCCATGCTCCCACCCCCTCTCTATTATTCTATCCTCTTCCATACATTATGCATACATTCTCTGATACTTTCCCTAAAGTTATCACCTCATCACAGTTGTGTTTTGGTATTGGTCCACAGCTCATGCAGTGGGACATGGTGGACATGTTACTGTGGTTTGTCCACATATCCTTGCATATGGCTTATGTGGAGTGTGTTATGTTGTTATTTCGGTATCCATGACATAACATACATTGGCAGTACGGGTGAGACAAGCCTTTAGCAGAGGCCTGTAGGCCATTTGTTGGTGATGCAGGCCAGCTGTAGCAGGCTGTTGCATTCTGTCAGTCCTACAGTTCCAGACTGCCATACAGTATATTCCCCTAGGGTGACAGGGTAGTTGTGCTAGGTGTTCATGCCAATACTTTCTATCAGTATTGATCAGGTGGTGTGAATGCGGGCAAGGTGCTACTTATAGCTAAGGACACACCTGCATGGGACACCTGCACTGCATGATGCATTCTTTCGCTACTACCATACATAGGTGGGGGTCATATTGTACCCATTCCCAACAGCAGGGATACGACCAGAGAGGTACCTGTGGGTGGTGTTTGGGTGAGCTGGGTGTATGTGTGATATGGACACTACTTGCATCTGACTCACAGATATGCATGTGGCATTCCAGTTATGCTGGCTTGTGCAGGGACATCAGCTGTTTCCCAATACATCCCTCCTATCACCTTTGTGATCTGCAAGTGTTCGTCCAGATGACATTGGTATTCTCTACTACAAGCCCAGATAATGTGATGCATACCTGTATGTACAATTCCAAGGTTGTGTCCATTACATGGTTACATATTATATACTGTATGTCTGGCATACTTTTCCCTGTGTACTGCTTGTATATCTAGCCCAACAGTCATGCCATGTCCATCTTTCAGATGTTGACACATATTACCACCATACATTTACAATGGCTTACTGCTAGCATGTGTTATACTGCGGGGAATTGTTTTTGGCACTGCAGTTGTGAGGACTTGGTCCTGTCATCGGCAGTAGTGGGCAATGGCCACCAGGTCACACCTCAGCATGCATACATACTGACCAGTCTCACACAATATGAAACACACACCAACCTAACACACACATACCTGCATATTGTACAAATGCTACAATATATCCTGCTACCTTGGCCACCTCTGGTCATCTGTGTTCCACTGGTATTATACCTACACATATGTGTTACTACATGTCTACATCAGATTGGGGGGGGCACACCTGACTGTTACTACATTTCCACATAGGATTTGGAGGGGCACACCTGACTGTTACAACTTGTGTACATTGGATTGGGGGGGCACACCAGACCGTTACTACATTTCTACATAGGATGGGGGGCACACATGCCTGTTACTACATGTCTACCTAGGATTTGGGGGGGGGCACACCTGACTATTACTACATTGCTACACAGGATTGGAGGGGCACACCTGACTGTTACTACATTTCTACATAGGATTAGGGGGCACACCTGACTGTATCTACATTTCTACATAGCATGGGGGGGCACACCTGACTGTTTCTACATGTCTAAACAGGATTGGGGGGCTCACACCTGACTGTTTCTACATTTCTACATAGGATTGGGGGGGCACACCTGACACTTGTACACATTTGCTGTGACTGTACTAGTATGTCAGGTACTCCATTTCATTCTGTATTCTAACTTATCATGCTGACTACAGGCATATCAGTGTACTACATGTCTTAGGCTTGATTGACCTACATATTAGTTTCTGACTTCCTACCCTTCAAAACTAACATCCCACTGCCTGACCTGATGTAGTCTGTCTGTGTAGGCCTGGGGGGAGGTTACCCATAGGTATCATTCAGAAGCCTTAGCACAGCCTTTGTTTGTGTTTGTCTACACATGTCCTGCTGGCTGAGACTGTTGTTGGGTATGTGAAGCTCCCTGACTAGCATGTGTGTGTCATATGGACACAAGTGGTGCAGCACATTAGTGCAGTGGGTTTTGTCACCATGTGTAGTACTGGCTACTATAGTGACATCAGTATTTGTTACAGATTTCATGCTGCCACTATAGGTGTCTGCTGTCTGCTGGCATCCCATTCAGCCACCCAATTCCCTTGCATGCTCACATCCATACCATAGATACAGGTAACAATACATACTGCTCCATTCGGAAATTGTTAAGGAGAGTGACTTACCTTGTAGGTGTGCCAGTATTGAGGATGGTGCTGGAGGGCTGCCTATGTCAGATGCACATAGTACACTCCTGATACATGGTTGATCACAGGTAGTGTCATGTTTGGCATCCCTTTTACTGTATGTGTGAGTCAGAGAGAGGTGTCATTCCCTGGTTCCCTCCTGTGTCAGTGTATGTGCTATGCATTGCCTCTTTGCCAAGGCCAGGGCATACTGGGCATGGCTCCTTCTGCCTACTGGGGTAGGCTCAGGTTGTTCCTCCTCTGAATCACTTTGTGCCTGTGCAGGCCTTGGCAATGGTGGGGGGGCTGTGTAGCCCTGCCCCGTGCTGTTCCTGCTGCAGCTGTTTCTGCAGGATTATATTGTGTAGCATGACACATGCAATGACAATTTAAGTACATGTAGCTGGGGAGTACTGCAAGGCTCCACCGGATGTGTCCAGGCACTGGAACTGTGACTAGAGCATCCCAAACACATGCTCTATTACAACTCCGGTCTGTGCGTGTGCCTTATTATGGAGTTTTTGTTCGGGTGTGTGTACCTTTTTGACGGGTGTCATCAGCCATGGCTCCAGTGTGTAACCAGCAACCCCCACTAGGTGACCTTAAGGGATGTCCCTATTGGCAGATCTCTGGTACAACTGTGTAAGATGCCAGATGTGGGAATCGTGATAGCTTCCATGGCAGCCAGCACACACATTCATTATAATGCCCTGGGCATTGCACACAACCTGTCAGTTGATGAAGGGGAAGCCCTTGCGGTTGATGTAGACCCTACCCTGCTCACAGGGTGGTGCTTTGATGTGTATGTGCATGCAGTCTATAGCACCCACTACCTCAGGGTATTCTGCTATTAGGTGGAAGAGATGCATATTGCTGGCCAATGCCTCACGGGTGTTGGGGAAATATACGCGCTCACCGGCATGTGCTGACATGGCATCCAGGAACTGGTGGAGTACCCTGGATGCTGATGTCTGTGAGATTCCCATGATATCGTAAGTTGGCCTTTGGAAGGTACCTGTAGCTAGTATTCTTGGGCCTACACATACCTTGGTATCCACTGGGATTGGTTCCACTCTGTTAGTTCTGTGTGTGAGGCGTGGCCGGCATAGCTCAACAATTTGCTGTAGGAGGTCCCTGTCCACCTTATAGCACTCCACAATCTCCAGCTCATGTAGCCCCTGGTAGGTTACCCTGGGTGTGTACACTCTTCTCCATCTCCTCACTGTGGGTTGGTCGACAGCATTCTCATCCTCACCACCCTCAACCTCTTCCACATGTTGTTGTATAGTAGCTATTGTAGCCCCTATCATTTTGCAGCTTTTGTTTGTTAAAAATTCCCCACTTGTATACACCAGTGGTGTAGAGTATGTGGAAAAAAACAGAGGGAAAAGTGTTTGCATAGTTTATAGTAGTGTTCTGGGGTGGGCTGGTCTGCTGCCTGTGTAATTGGCTGATTCTGATACATTTCATCAACCAGCTATGCTAGTTTTCCTTGATTACCTTCCTACTGCTGTTTTCTGTTCCCATCGCCTTCCTGTTTAAACCCGGGGGTGCGCCACGCAAACACAGTGCTCAAATGTGCACAGAGCTGTTATTTCCTGGTTTACTTCTTTTTTTTCCTTTAAAACCTGCTGTGCGGCATGCACACCCGTTTAGGCAATGTAAAGAGTGCTGGGCAGCCCCAGACACACCCCCTTGCTTAGCTCTGCTAAGCTAAGGGCAAACGCAAGCCACAGGGCTCCAATCAGCTTAGAGTATGCCTGACACACCCCCTATGATATCAGCTAACTCCTAGGCTTGCACCAAGGTATTCCTGCTCTTACACTGTTGGGTGCTGACTAGCATGCAGGAGAAATCTGGGATTCAGTATCATTCCCCTCATTTGCATAGGATTGCCTGCTGATGCATAGTTACAAGTACCACACTGAGCCTCCCCCCTTAGTAACCACTATTCACTGGCCATGTTGTCTTCTGCCTGCCATTAAGTATAATGGAAAAATAGTGATTTTGGTTAGAATGCTTATTTTAGGCTTTTTTTTATTTTTTGCCCGATCCCGTTTGTGCTCCGCTGCCCTATGCTTAAACAGCCGAGATCGGCTAAAAAAAATTAAAAGTTGATTTTTTTGTTATTTTTGCAACTGTTTTCCATGCCAATGGCCATATATTTGGCCATTGGCATGCTTTCTACTTAATATCCACCCTTAATTTGGAGCTGTCATGGCTCCGTTTTGTAGTTTGCAGAAATGTACTCAGTTACTGGCTGAGTGCATTAATGCAGATTACACTAGTCCTGTACGGGCCGGCTTCCAGCTTCCTGGATCGCAAATTCACCTAATTTGCATGGATTTAATCTGAAAAATGCTGTAATTTGCATACAGAGGCCGAGTCCTTGCAGGACTAGTGCAGGAGCTTATTCCTGGATCGCACGGCAGACATATTGTCTGCTGGAGCTCCTGCACTAGTCCTGCACACCATGCAGGGCTTCTTGAATCTGGGGGTGTATATTTTCACATTTAATTGAGACCAGTTGTTAACATGATCTCAGCCACACTGAAACAATTGTTAGTTAGTGGAAGGCTGAGCATCAAATAACAACACCCAATTTATAGTTATCTCCAAACCTAGATATTCATAGACCAGGAATTATCTAATCAGACTGAACACTGGGTTTCATCACTGGTAACATTTTTGCTTTCAGAGGTGGCACCACATGGGTTTGTTAGATAACCAGTTATGCATCAACAGGACAACATATATCTTTATATTCAGATTTAAAATTCTGTTAATAATGCCTTCATGTGGAATAGCGTCAAAGGACTTGGCAAGTCCATATATGTTGTATGTATTGCATAACTGCTATCTACTGTTTTGGTTACATTTTCAAGTAAATTAATAAGGTTAAAGATGCAGGACTTTCTTTTGATAAAGCTGAAATGCAAAGGTTCCAGGGTTAACAGGTTTTCAATGTCCATTTTCCTGAGATCTGAGAAGATATGCTCCATAGCTTTACATATGAGGCTAGTGAGATAAATGGGTTTGTAATTATCAGGGTCCTTGGTTTAGCCACTCTTGTGTAATGGCATTACAATGACTGTTTCCTGTGCTTCAGGGAAATACTTAGTGGAAAGGCTTAAAGCAGTTAAGTAGAGGTTCAGAGAGGCCATATTTGGCACTGATAATCAGGTAACCTGAAATATTATTAAACGTGTTCTTAACTTGTGAGATGGCTAAGAGAACTTGTTCCATAGTAATCAAAGGAGATACATGGGTTTGCAATATATGTTGAGTAGCTATAACAGTGGGCTGATTTAAATTTAAACTACATTTGTCAGTCACAATATTAACTATTTTCTCTAAGTCAGAATCTGCTGTATTATTATGGACTAGCTTCTAACATTGTACATGTTACTTCTTAAAATTTAAAATTTATCCCTATTTTTGGGCCTTTGTCTGCTGATTGTTTTATGCTTTGTCCAGATTTCTTGCTCTGACAGGTTGAGAGGTATGAACAAGGGTGAAGAGGTCGCCTTACCTGTTGTAGACTAGGTATCAAACTGAGCAAACCTTCTGGTATGTAAGGCTTCACCACTGCAGAAAACAGGAATTCAAAATGCAGCCGTCACCTCCTACAGAAACTGTTCAATCAAAATCAAGCACTCTAATCCCTCACTGAAAACAAAACTTAGGTAGCTGTTACATAGAATCCTCTGCTCTCACAAAAGTGTGGAACACAACAGTCTCAGTCGTAGGAAGTCAATGAAGTCCTTGTAGTGCATTGCATCAGTAAGAACTCAGACAGTAAAGAGCTCTGTAGTTTTCTTCTTATCTGTAGTCTTCTTGTCTTTGGAGTAGCCCAACACCAAAGACCACTGAAAAGAGCATCCTTATATTTAAAGTCTGTGAGGCTCCACCCCTGCAGAAGCCAGTCAATCAAAATGCAGCCAGTGTCTCTGCAGACGCTGTCCAATCAAAATCAAGCTATCCAAGCCCTCACTGGAATCCAAGTTCAGGTGAATTTCACATGGATGCTTCTGGTCTCACTGATGGATGAAATGCTGCAGAGCTAGTCCTAAGAAGTGGATGAAGTCCTTGTACTGTGTAGAATCAGCAGGAACCCAGATAGAAAAGGGCTTTGCAGTTTTCTTCTCTTTCTCTGTAAGAGTCTGGTCTTTGGTATAGCCCAGCATTAAACAGTATGTGCTCCCAAGGTACAATATTCCAGCATTCTATAACCTCAACACTAATCAATGATTACTGCTGGTAAAAAAAGAAAGAAAAAAACATAGCAGTACACTTTGTCAGCAAAGTCAGAAGTTGGTAAAGATTAAGTAAGAGAGAGAGATAGAGATATGTAAAGAAAGGATTGAGGAAAGTTAAAGTTGATGTCTACAAAGCATAAATAAATGATGAGGAAAGTGTCACTTTTTTATTTTATTTATATATTGAAATTTGATTATCAGGAAAGTCTGACTGGCTAAGAGACCATTTTCAGCACAGACCCAGGAAGAATCAAAATCAAGTACAAAGTATTACCAAAACATTTTACTTACAATAATTTCACAATCTTTAGAAATAATACAATAGTATCTACAATTGAAATAATTATGTAAAATTAGACATACTGTAAAAACATTGGTTAAGAATAGATACAACTTGTATGACAATCATCATCTTCTTTCGGCTGTTCCCGTTAGGGGTCGCCACAGCAGATCACCTGTTTCCATTTCTTCCTGTCCTCTGCATCTTGCTCTGTCACACCAACCACCTGCATGTCCTCTCTCACCACATCCATAAACCTTATCTTAGGCCTTCCTCTTTTCCTGTTACCTGGTAGCTTCATCCTTAGCATCTTTTTCCCAATATACTCAGTATCCCTGCTCAACACATGTCCAAACCAACGTAATCATGCCCCTCTGGCTTTGTCTCCAAACCTTCCAACCTGGGCTGACCATCTAATATACTTATTCCTAATCCTGTCCACCCTCGTCACACCCAGTGCAAATCTTAACATCTTTAATTCTGCCACATCCAGCTCAAACTCCTGCCTTTTTGTCAATGCCACTGTCTCCAACCCATATAACATAGCTGGTCTCACTACCTTCTTGTAGACCTTCCCTTTCACTCTTACAGGTACTAGTCTATCACAAATCACTCCTGACACTCTTCTACACCCACTCCATCCTGCCTGTACTCTCTTCTTCACCTCTCTTGCACAATCACCGTTACTCTGAACTATTGACCCCAAGTATTTAAACTCATCCACCTTCGCCACCTCTACTCTTTGCATCCTCACCATTCCTCTATCCTCCCTCTCATTCACACACATATATTCTGTCTTAGTCCTGCTGACCTTCATTCCTCTTCTCTCTAGAGCATATCTCCATCTCTCCAGGGTCTCCTCCACCTGTTCCCTACTCTCACTACAGATCACAATGTCACCTGCAAACATCATAGTCCATGGGGACTCCTGTCTGATCTCGTCTGTCAACCTGTCCATCACCATTGCAAATAAGAAAGGATTCAGAGCTGATCCTTGATGTAACCCCACCTCCACCTTAAACGCATCCATCACTCCCACCACAGACCTCACCACTGTCACACTACCCTTGTACATATCCTGTACCACTCTTACATACTTTTCTGACATTCCTGACTCCCTCATACAATACCACAACTCCTCTCTAGGCACCCTGTCATATGCTTTCTCTAAGTCTACAAAAACACAATGCAACTCCTTCCGACATTCTCTGTACTTCTCCATCAACACTCTCAGAGCAAAGATCGCATCTGTAGTGCTCTTTCCTGGCATGAAACCATACTGATGATCACTAATCATCACCTCCCTTCTTAACCTAGCTTCCACTACTCTTTCCCATAACTTCATGCTGTGACTGATCAATTTAATCCCTGTGTAGTTACTACAGCTCTGCACATCACCCTTATTCTTAAAAATCGGTACCAAAACACTTTTTCTCCATTCCTCTGGCATCCTCTCACTTTCCAAGATTTCATTAAACAATCTGGTTAAAAACTCCACTGCCATAACACCTCCATGTTTCCGCAGGTATGTCATCTGGGCCAACAGCCTTACCATTCTTCCTTTTCTTCATAGCTATCCTTACTTCCACAATGATTTCATATTTAGAGACATTTTAGTTCAATTTATACAGAAGTTAATGGTAAGCTAGTGCAATGCAAACAATTGCAAAATGAAATGAGTGAAAAAACAGGGTTATGGTGTATTTAGAAAGCGAGGTAGGAGACAAAAATTAATTAAACCAAGGAAGTGAGTGAGGAATGGAGAGTAAGGAAGTGTATGGTATGAACAGATACTTGTACATATTTAGGAATATAGTTTATCCTGGGGTAGAGCAAGACCAGATGCAGATTTTGGCTATTAAGTCTTTTAGAATGATTTTGAAGACTAGCAGGAAGGTATACATGGTATATGGTTACAGATAAGGAGTCCCAGGCCTTAGCAACATGGTGTGAGTACAGACCATGCCCAGCAGATTTGATATATTTCTGGACGGAGAGGAGTTTATGGTCATTGGATCATAATCACTGATTAGGAACATAGTTATGTAGAATGGTATTTAATGCTAGACAATAAGATAGATGTTAGATAATTTTATGGGTGGTAAGAAGCTGTGAATATGTTAGCTGATGGGGTAGTTCTAACCAATTTAGGCTTTTTAGTGCTATACAGTAGTGAGTTCCAAAAGGAGTATTTGCTGCAAATTTAAATACTTTATTATATCATTGTTCAAGTTTTCATTTTTATGATGCCCCCAGGTTAGTAAGGATGTGAGTATCATAAAGTAGTGAGGGGAGGAGTTAAACAGTGGGAAGTGTAGTTTTAGTTGCTTTGGTGAGAAAGTTTTTTTGATTCTGTAAAGTCCTTAGTTTTTGATAATTTTGTAAATGTAATTTTGTATATGCAGGTCAAATTTAAGATTATCATCCACTATCATCCCTAATAATTTGTTATCAGAAGTGACTCCAATGGTTGCATTATTAAGAGAAAGGATTTTAAATGTTGTCTTTTCACGAGAGAGGAATTTGCAGAAAAAAAAGAAGTCTTTTGTTGGGGGGTTGTCAGATGTGCATATGAGTGGGGAGCCACCTGTATATTGTTTTAGGTGGGTCTGCTGAGTAAGGGTAGAACCCTGTGGTATACTGGAGGGGACTATGAGGTATGGAAAGAGGGTGGAGTGCCATTTTACTTACTAATATCTATTGGGCATATTGAAACATAGAAGAGTGAACTGATATAGAATAGACACAGTGAGGACACTTGAAGTAGAAGTAGGCTTTAGACAAATATAGAAATAAGGAAGAGACCAGTTTACTTTTATCTCTAACTTAATTGACGGTATCTATAAAATCCATTGTTAGTACTATGGGAAGGAAGGATGCTATGTTGTGTGGGGAATATGACATTTTCTGCAGAAGATAGTTTATCTATTAATTTTAAATACATTTTCAAGACTTTTATAGAGGGTGATCATATTTCTATAGGTCTAAAGTTAGTAATGTCTGTTGAATTCCCTTCTTTGCATAGATGGATGTGATTTTTTTTGTCCATAGAGAGGGAATGTGGGATTCCTTGATTGACCTATTTATAAGGAATGAGACAGGATAGGCAATGCTGTCAGATGCTATTTTAAGGTACTCACTTAGAAGTTCATCAGCTGAAATAGAGCATAATTTGAGTTTGTTTAAGAGTAGTTTTATATAAGATGTTAACACAGATTTGAAAGTGAGAGTGTATGTGGTGATATGTGGTAGTTGGGCAGGGTTAGGATTGGATTTTGGGGAACCCTTGATTAGGGATACTTTACAATCTATAAATCCTATTGCAGTTTTGAGTGGCAAGTAATTGGGAGAGGGGTTAGGGTTGGTATTTTGGCTGGGTTGTAAAATTTCTTTAATGGCCGATCAGAATTTTTTAAGGTTGTATTTACTATTACTATGAAAGTTGTTATACTATAGTTTTTTGTCTTCATTTATGTGGTTTTAGTACTATTGTGGAGCATTCTGAAGTTTTAGAGATATTGTGGTGTTTTATATTTTTGCCATTCTTTCCATGGTTTTTTCTCAATTGTGCATTAACAACCTACCATTTTTGAATAGCCAAATTGCATTATATGCTTTTTGTCTCTTCCTTCTTGGAGATGCAAAACATTTTAGAATATTTAGGAAAGTTGCATTGAATTCATTTACAGCATCATCTAAGAGGAAGATTTTTAGAATGTTCCAGTTAATATTTGATAGGGTGGTAAAGAATGTTTCTGGCTTATACGTTGACAAATCGCATGTTGTTTTATAAACCTGCTGTTTAATTGGATGTGTTTTATGTCTGATTGCATAGATTGGGAAATGGTCACTGAGAGAGTCTGACATTGTACCTGTGGTGATGAATTTGCTAGGGTCTGATACTAGGATCCTGTCTAATAAAGAATGTGATGCCTTGCTGTAAAGTGTAGGGGTATTAATTAGTTGTGTGAAACCATATAACCTCATGCTAAATGTAGGGCAGTTAAGAGTTTATATCTAACCAAATGATGTTGACATGACCTGGTAGAATTTTTCTTGTGGAATTGTTAGGACTATCCCATGTAGGATATCTTCCAGTGTAGCTGTATTGTCACTACAAGGGATGTAAAGAACAGCAATACATATTTGTTTATATTTGTTTATTTTCAAGAAAGTAATAAAAAGCTTTGCTGAACTGAATTTTGGTATTGGTTTGTTGAAGGGAGAAATGTGATAGTTGTTGGGAATAATTAAGCAATGCCACCACCTTTCTTCTTTATATGGTCATTACAGATGATAGTATACACAGAGGGTATAATTTCAGTATTGTTTATGCCTGGTTTAAGCCAAGCTTCAATTATAACGAGAATATCAGGCTTGTGTTGGGTAATCCAGGCATGTAGTTCAGTAATTTTATTTCTTATGCTATTAAGATTTATGGTGGCAAAAGTTAGATTATTGAAGTTTGGGTTAATTGTTGTGGGGTTAAAGCAGTGTGTGGAAGAGAATTGTCTTGATGTTGGGTTGTGATAGGTGGGACCAGAAATAGGGTAAATGTCTCCTCCTAGGAGGATTGTAGTATGTTGGGGTATTACTGATGCTTGTTTTGGAGAGTATTTTTCCACTTTATTGATTTAAGTTAAAAATGGAGTTAATCTGTATATATTTGGGGTAATGGTGAGGGGCATAATTAAATAGGTTTGGAATGATGTATGGAGGGTTTAGGGAGGAAGTAGAGATAGGAAGCTGGTGCAGAGCTGGATATAGGATGGGACCTATTAGAGGGTCATAGTAGGATGACAGATGGTTCAGCAGAAGGAGAAGATGAGTATAATCTGATGAGTAGCTTGATTAAGTAAAGGAATCTGTATTTTATTGACAGCGAGTAGTGGGGAAGTTGGAATCAAGAAGAAAGCAAGAAGTTGCTGGGTTGCAGGATATTTAGTGGTAGTGGAGTCTTATAGCTGAGAGAACATAGGTGGGAAGAAAGTGTTTTCTACGAAGGAAGAGAGTTAGGTTGTCCTGGTTATTTACCTTATGTTTCTCAAATGTGGGAAATAGAGGAGTTTGAAAGGATAGAGCATGAGGAAGTAGTTAAGATCAAAAGTATTAAGGATTTATTTGAGGAGAGTAGAACGTTAAAATGTAGAATAATAGATAGGAACTGTTGGGGAGGGGTGTCAGTATGGATTGGTATACTGTAAAGCAGTATGGGAGGGAGAAAGGTTGTTGTGAATGATGCTAAATATTGGAAGATGGGAACTAGGAAGTACAGACTGGAGTGTTTGTATAATAGCAGTAAAGTTATGTTGGGAAGGTTAGGGACTGGGTGTCACAGGTGAAATGTGAATGTAAGAAGTGTAATGGTAGTGAAGGTGGTGGGAATTGCTGGAAGAGTAGCATTCTTTCCACACTCAGGTCAATTATTACAAACAACAAACAGTTTAGAGCCAGTAAAAAGCAATTAACAAGGTGGCACAAAGTACAACAGGATTTCTTTCATTTACTGAATGCAGCAATCAGGAAGCTAAAGAGAATAAGTAACTTGGCATAGACAGTGTTATCTATTGGTCAAGAAAAGGGACAGTGGCCAACTTGATAAGTGGTCCTTAAAGTGCAAGGATTACTCTTTCAGGTGAATCTTTCATTGTTTATTAATGATCTACATACCAAAATTCCTCAAGCCACCTGCATACAATATGCAAATGACTCTAATTTGTTCAGCCAAGTCCATTACCCCTCTCCAGTCCCTCACCCAAACTGTATTTAACAGTGTTAAAAATTGGTTCATGCAACACTGCCTCCTCCTGAACCCCAAAAAAACAAAATTATTGTTCTTTGCTCCTACTCATAAGTCACCTCAACTGCACTTCACAATAACCTCTAACAATGCAACTAACATATCCCCAGACACTACAACCCGTCTACTAAGAGTAACAATTGTTAACAACCTTAGCTATAGAGAAAAGTTAAGTAGAAGTACCCTTCCAAATTCAGATCTGAGTTGAATCCTTACTAATCAATATTTAGCAAATACAACATAAAGAACATAATATATCTCAACTCTATCTGAATTTGGAAGGGTACTTCTACTTAACTTTTCTCTATAGCTAATTATTTATTCTATTTTTCTATGCTAATGACTGTGGCTGTCACTACAGTAAACAGTGATAGCAAAGTTAACCTCAGTGAGTGGGGCTTCAGTAAGTTTAAGCAGACCCAAATACTGAACTGAAAGCAGTGACTTCAAATGCTACAGATTCACTGAAGGAAAACTCAGTGGAAAGCATGTATTTTGGAGAATCAATCTGCAGATGGGAGGGATCCCTGACTGAGCATCAGACTGGGAATTGAAGACATCAGACGTTCATTAAAGAAAAGATACTTTAACTTTTACAGGTCCCAAGGAATATAGAAGCATACCATGATCAGACACTTTGACACATAACTACACTCTTTGAGACTGTTAACCAGAGAAGTGTACTGATCACAGTAGGCCAGTTTCATTGTCATCCTGTGGTTATAAAAAATAGCAGTTTATGTCATGTATAGTAGGAATATAAAAAGAAAAACAATAATGTAACTTATATAGGGTATATACACTGAAAATATGTATAAATGTAAATAGATTTCAGTTGTTTGAATGAGTATATTGGAGGATGAAGTAGAGGTGGAAGGAGTCAGAATGTTAAGGACTTGTAGAGGTGGATTTATAGAGGTGGTAGAGATGGCTGAGTTATATGCCCTGCCTAAAGGCATATCTATTTTGCTTGTTTTTGCAACTATATTTTCAGCTGTACTGCAGCGGTAGCATTGTTGTCTCACAGCAAGAGGTTCTCCCGTTCGATTCTCGGCTGGAGCGCCTTCTGTGCGGAGTTTGCATGTCCTCAATGCAGTCGAGTGGAGTTCAAAAGACATGCGTAGAATGAGTGTGCCTTTGTTGAAGGTTGAGCATCAAGCTGGCACATCGGCACCCATAAAAAAATCTACTACCAATCATTAGCGGTCCGGAGTTCCGCTGTGGTGACCCCTAACCAGGAAAAGCTGAAAGAAGAAGAACGTTTTCAGCTGTACACAGAATTTTGGTAGGGGGTGTATTTTTGAGATGAGAAGGAAGAGCTTTACAAAGTCTGGGACATGGAATTGAAAAAGTGTGGTTTGTGCAGCAAAGTCAGGACTTGCTAATATGAAGTGGCAGTTCTGAGAGATCATGTGAATTTCTAAGTTAAGGTGGAGAATGTGTGATCTTTTAGGAGTTTAAATTTAAGAGATGGGAACGAGGTCTTCACATTTTTTGACACAAAGCCATTTTGCTTTCTTAATGTCCTTACAATTGTGACCATACCTTCACAAAATGATGATATACTGAATCCATATTGACAGGGGTGAGCTTAAGGTTAGCACATAAGGAAGGTGGTAAAGGGCATGGAATGAAGTAGGTAAAATGTTTACTAACTTCACACAGAGTTGACACATGTAAGCTGTTATTTTAATAAATGGGTGCTAGAAGCAACAAAGAACAAAATGTTTTCCAGTGCGTATGGAACAGTCATAGAAAGTCTACCAGAGTATATAAATGTAGACAGGCATTTACAGCAATAAATGAAAACCTGCAGCATTATGGTCACCACTGCCCTGAGCTACCCAACTGTCATAAACTTCTGGTAGAAACTAGGAAGTCATACTTCACCCCCAATGAAGTCTATGAATTCATCCACAGGGAACTAGAGTAATATTGATTAAATAGGACATGATTACAATGATGCCGAGTAAGAAGACAGTGTGGAGTGTCAGGGACATCAGCACAAGCCTACAGAGCACAGGTTGTCCCTAGCCAATTCAACAACTAGTTAATGTAGCTAAAACCATGAAGAACAGAATGAAGTCCCAGCCAGCCAGGCTTCAGCCCTGAGTGGAAGTAGTTAGGGTCAGTGAGCAAACAGTGTGAGGAAAAAGAGGAGGAGGGCAAAACAAATATGTCAGTGCAACAGGGCAATCAGGAAGGCAGAGGAAGAATGAACTCTATAAATAATCACTGGCAGAAGAGATAACAGAATGATAGTAGTAAAATCTAGCTGACAAACACGTGATCAGAAGGATGTGCCCAATGAAAATTTCAAATGCTGCAATTCTGAAAACAAGTGACAGAAACAGCACAAAGGCAATGATACACAGCCTGCATATAGAAGAAGGGGAAGGAGACAGTTTTAAAGCAAAAATCAAATGCCAGGAAGGAGGACTTCTAAGTTAAATGTGCATATGAGAACCAAAGCAGCTCATATGAACCTGTATGAGGTTTTGTGTACTTTTGGGGAATCTTAGTCTCATAAAAAGAGGGTTGTATCATTATTGCCTTCTAACAACAGGCGACTGTAAGTACAAAAGAGAGTTTTTATGCACTTACATCATGGCACCGACATTTAGTTAAAAAAAATGTGTGTGTGTGTGTGTGTGTGTGTGTGTGTGTGTGTGTGTGTGTGTGTGTGTGTGTGTGTGTGTGTGAGTGTAGCAGAATATGAAGAATGCTACATGAATATAAGATATATAGGGGAGAAGTGATTTCAACATTAGCATATATTCTTAGGCATGAATAACAACTTGCAGGATGCAAACAGAGGAAAACTGGAAGGTTTACAAAATGCTTCCACATAAGTGGCAACCAAAAGTGAGACAATGGGTTGTAAATAGATTACATAAAAAATGAAGTAAAAATCTGAACATTCTTCGAAAATGTCTGCAACATCAAGTCTCAGAACACCCCTGGGTATGCAATGCATTATTTACATAGTAACGCACACCTTGTTGGGCACTATTGCTTGTGTGGTCCCTGTAGATATAGTATAACTTTCAAGATGCAATCTGAAGTTTGCAAGGGATGTATTTTTTCCTACTCATTGTAAACTGCAAATATCTGATTATCATAGTTTAATAAGAACAATTGCTTTCTATTAGCAAATCTACACAATTTATTTTTCATAATTCTCTTTCTGTTTGGGATATGTAATCTATTTATGTTTATTTGCTATAACAAACATACCCAGCTGTCAGTACTTCAGTGCTCATACATGTATGATTGTTGGTAATTGGCTCAACTTGTCTTATGGCCTGGGTCTTAAATGGAAATGGTTGTGTACCAACCTACTTCCCTAATTAACCATTAAATAAATGATTATTTATGACTGTCAATATACATACATTTTAAGAATTTTAGGGTCTGCATGATCTATAATAGGAACAACTGCTTATCATTCTTTTAAAAGCTTATTCCCTTTATATATGTCTTTATTATTTGTCAATGGTTTATATTCCATCGCATGATAGTTGGTATGATGTGAATGGACATTTTCATTATATATATATATTCTATATATATTTAAATCATGCTATTGTTGCTGACATCCTGCGGCTAAGCAGTTTTCACTATTCTACCAGTATGGGTATAAATGCAACCTTTATTAAGTTAACACTGAGATATAATGTGTTGAGTGCATGTAGTCTTTATAGTAGAAAGTTTTATCTGAAATGTATTTTGTTTTGTAAGTAAATGAATGAGTTAGCGTCTAAATAATTTTTAATAGAACTGGAATCCAGCTCTAAACTCAGCCTTAATTAATTAATCAATTTTCATGAATTGATTGAATGATTAGATACAATTACTTATGTATATAAGAGAGCTGTTTTTTCTGTGTATCATTAATCTGAAGAAGCGTGCCTTGTGGATGCACGCGAAAGCGCTCATTTTTCTGTTCTGAATAAAGGATTGTTTTTTTACGTGGTGGTCGACCTCCAGTTTTATTCTTCGTTATTCTTTTCCTCTACTCTGGAGTCACCTTCGAGGGTCAGGTCTGCTGTTTTGCTATTGCATTTGCTTCGCTTGTTTGTACCTGCCCCTACACGATGGAGGGATCGTCATTGGAATTAGACTACAATCCGGAGAGAAGTACCTTCAATTCTAGATGGAATAATTTATTTGAAAAAAGAACAAATCCGTTGCTTTCAATGGAACTCTCTACACATGTAAACCTGTCTGAACCAGGTACTGTAAACGCACTATCTGAATTTAATTCTCTTTTTAAAGAATTAGAGAATAATTTATACAAGCAATTCCGTTTGTTGTGGCAGCGCCGACACCTTGAAGCATGCCTCCACTTCAAGGTAGTCCCCAGAGGTATGAGGGTTCTTTGTATGCCCTCATATGGAAATAGCCACCCTGAGTTACTAAAAAACTGGCAAAAACTAAATCTAGATCTTAGCTTTAACTACATTAAACTACTCATTGAATATTTTCTACTGATAGAGAATGAACTATCAGAGAAAACGGATACTTTGTATAAAGATATGGTCAACAGATTTAAAGGGGAAATGTTTACTAATAGACTGGATAACCTTATTTGTCAAGTGGATGCTTATGGAGAGAGATTGCAACAAATCAAGTTATGTAAACTCCAGAGAGACCACAGAGACTTTTTGAATGGTCAAGTCTTTGTTTGGCCTAGGAATAATCAGGGGAATGGGTCAAGCAGGACTGAATTCACTACCTCCAATGAAACAGACAGAGGTAGTTCTACGGTTACTTTAGACATTTCCCCCTTAACAGATTCCATTCTACAGAATGACGTAATGACGGCTTCGTCGGCTAGACTGAGACATACTACATCTGATTTGGCGAATACTCCACCACCTAATCAAATGGCTCTGAATCAACATCATATTCAGGGAGCCAAACCGAAGACTCAGCAAACCAACATTGAGTCTTTTTTACCACTGCCAGTACGACTGCGAAGGAACTCGAGAGGAAGATCGGTGAGCCGAGGAAGAGGCAAAAGGAAGTTATCAGGGGAGCCATACGTCAAGAGAGGCCGACTGAGGGACTAAATGATTTAGTTTTCAACTTATCTGAACTTTCACTTACAGATACGGATTATAAGATGCTTAATAAAGGTTTAAGCTTCATACCTGCACAGGTCAGCAACATTTCAGACACCCTAATTGATTTAAGAGCTTTTGCTAGGAAAATAGCTTTGAAATTGTTTTTTTAAAAAACAGACACAAAATACTAATAATGAAGCTGAGTTTGAATGTTTTAAAAGAAAAAGTGTTTTTACACCTGTATTTCATCCATGCATTGAATGTTTCATTAAGGCCTGTGAAAATGATTTTTACAAATATTATGCATTCCAAAGTAAAGACTCACTTTCTGTTTTTCACAATTTAACCAAAGATGAATGGATATCCATTAATACCTTGGTGAAAAATACAAGCGTTACAATTAGACCAGCTGATAAGGGGGGTGGTCAAGTATTATTGAATACAAGTGACTACCTGACTTATATGGGAACACTATTGCAGGATGATAATACATACAAACAAATTAATGAAAAAACAGTTGAAAGAATGATATATCAAGTACATCAGGATCGTTATGATGTAATGGCATGCAGACAAATCAGTCATGAATTTTATCTATTTTTATTAATTGAACATCCCACTATACCTTACATCAAAGGTCTCCCTAAAATGCATAAGGGCACTCTACCACCACCTCTTCGCCCCATAGTGGTAGGGCATAACTGGGTCACTGAGAATATTTCTATTTTTATTGAAAAAAGATTAAAACCGTTAGTTTCTGGTATCTCTACTATTTTAAAAGACTCTTACCAATTACTAGAAAATATTAAAAAACTGGATCATGCTATATCTGAATCACATCTTTTGGTCACCTTAGATGTAAGGAGTCTCTTTACTGCAATTCCTAATTCTTATGGAATGGAGGCTATCAGGTCATTGTTGAACAAGAGTCAGATATACATCAACAATGAACAAATTTTATTAAATACCCTACTAGAGATAGTACTAACCAACAATATTTTGACCTTTAATGATCATATATATATTCAACAGTGGGGGGTGGCAATGGGCACCCCCTGCGCGAATACATACGCCAATTTGGTCGTATATAACTTGGAAACTACAAGTTTATTTCCACATCCTTCCTATAATAAGGTTCTCTCATACCATAGGTTTGTGGATGATATACCATTGATATGGGATGGTACATATGATGAATTACAAAATTTCATATCTGAATTAGAGGAAACTACAGATTTTCTAAGGTTTTCTATCGAATATTCTGCCACTAACATAATTTTTTAGATATTAACATCAAAAAAGATGGGAGAGGTGGACTTAAGACATCTTTGTACAGAAAAGCATGCTGGAAAAACGCTTTACTACAATACGACAGCATGCATCCCAGATTTATTTTTAAAAATATTGTTAAAGGACAATTTACGAGAATTAACAGGTTATGTCAAGAATTTGATGAACGAAATATTGAATTTGATAGATTAGAACAACTATTTCTAGATAGGGGATATAATTCAGACATGGTAGCCAGGATTAAAGAAACTTTTATTAATAATACATCTGATAATGAATATAGCAACTATACTTCATATAGAAGTCGTTATGTATACCATGATTCTTCTCGTATTTGTTTTTTAATCAGCTATACCAGTGACAATAAACATTTAATTAATATTATTATGAAGAACTGGCATATTTTAACTACTGATGATGAAATCAAACAGTTAATAGGGATGAGACCAACTTTTACCTATAAGAATTTAAAGAATCTTAAAAGGATATTATGCAATGAAAAAAGTTCTACAAGTTTCATCATGACTAGTGTTAACAATAAAAATACCATGGGTACCCATCCATGTGGGAAATGCAACTCATGTGCATGGATATCCAAGGAAAGATATTTTATACATCCTGAATTATCTTTCAAACATGAGTTTAGGTGTCCAGCGAATTGTGATGATACTAATATTGTATATCTAGCTACCTGTGAATCATGTTCTGCCTTCTATATAGGTATGACTACAAGACGATTAAAAGACAGAATACAGGAACATATTTATGCGATTAAGAAAGCTGAACATAAAAATGCTCTTGCTAAACATATTCTAGAGTTCCCTGAACATAGTTTTAGGTTCAGGATACTACAAAGAAAAGAACCAAACACAAGAAAAGGGGATAATTTTAATGATCTAGAAAGTTTGGAATTAAGCTGGATATTAAAATTTAGGGCCCAATATTATCCTGGTCTAAACACATATGTTAGTATTAGATCATTTTTAAAGAAACGCAAATATTAAGGACTAATTTTGGATAATCTATTCTTGATATTTTCTGTAATATTATATTGTTATTTATATATCTATGCATCATTATTTATATTGATTATTTATGATATTTATATATTTATATTTACATCATGATGAATTATTCACTTATTTATTTACTATATATGTAAGTCTATTAGACAGACATACATTATAAGTTTCAGATTTATTTGTACCATCCACAAGATACAATGTATAATACATTTCATGGTATTTTTACATTTTTACATTTCATAATATTTTGATCTTTAGTAAAAGTGATTGATTTTTATGCTAGTGGGTTGGGTCACATATGATATATAGGGAGTTCTATACATGACTGTTTTTTTATATGATTGCTTTTATATGGCTACTTTTATATAATTGTTGTATATGATTTTTTATGACTGTCAATATACATACATTTTAAGATTTTTAGGGTCTGCATGATCTATAATAGGAACAACTGTTTATCATTCTTTTAAAAGCTTATTCCCTTTATATATGTCTTTATTATTTGTCAAAGGTTTATATTCCATCGCATGATAGTTGGTATGATGTGAATGGACATTTTCATTATATATATATTCTATATATATTTAAATCATGCTTTTGTTGCTGACATCCTGCGGCTAAGCAGTTTTCACTATTCTACCAGTATGGGTATAAATGCAACCTTTATTAAGTTAACACTGAGATATAATGTGTTGAGTGCATGTAGTCTTTATAGTAGAAAGTTTTATCTGAAATGTATTTTGTTTTGTAAGTAAATGAATGAGTTAGCGTCTAAATAGTTTTTAATAGAACTGGAATCCAGCTCTAAACTCAGCCTTAATTAATTAATCAATTTTCATGAATTGATTGAATGATTAGATACAATTACTTATGTATATAAGAGAGCTGGTTTTTCTGTGTATCATTAATCTGAAGAAGCGTGCCTTGTGGATGCACGCGAAAGCGCTCATTTTTCTGTTCTGAATAAAGGATTGTTTTTTTACGTGGTGGTCGACCTCCAGTTTTATTCTTCGCTACTTCCCTAATTACCAAACAATGCAAAACATTTGTTAATTAATAATAACTGGAGGAATTCAAGTGTTAAATGATGGACAGTGAAAAGGAAAGTGAAGATCTGAGACAGTGCAAAGGACAAAAAGGGTAAACTATTATTGTACGGGTAGCAACTTTAGGTGGAAGTTGTGGGAGGGAATACAAAAGCAGACAATGACAAGGAGGAAAGAGAAGGGAATTAAGGGAGGAAAGTAACAAGTAGGAGTAGTTTTCAAGCAGAACAAGGAAATAGAATGGTGGCATATCTTTAATCTCCCATTAAATGTAGGTGGTGATACAGGAGGCGTAAACTGAAAATAAATTTGTGACATCTAGGGATAGCAGGATAGGTTAGTATATTGGTTCATAGGTAGGTACTAGGCTATCGGCCCTAGGGCCTATACAAGCCTAGCCAAAAAGGTACCCTGGCTTTCATCACCCAAGAAAATTATTTTCCTGTGCACCTGTCGAGCAGAGCCACAGAGGTGATCCCTGGGGTGAATTTCCTATTTCCCATCCAATCATCAAGATTTTTCTTGAAGAGTGGTAATGAGGAGCTCTGTTTGACATAGATAGGTAGTCTGTTCCAGAGTATGTGAAGTCTCTGGGACAGGAATCTATCCCTCCGGCATGTTCTGTTTATTGTGGTGACAAGGTTTAGGTCCCTAGAGTGTGTAGCTTGAAGGGATTGGGATTTCTTTAAGTGTAGCATGTTCAACAGCTCTGGGTTTGACATAGCTTTGTATGTTAGGCAGAGATCACATCTGAGTAAATGATATGCGACAGAGTAAAGCTGGAGTTTTTTGAGACGGTCTGTGTAGGGCATCTGTTTGAGGCCAGTAATCCTCTTTGTGAGGTATTTCTGCGGCCTTTCCAGTTGTTGTAGATGTCTTGTGAGGTACATACCAAAAGGGGCATTGTACTCTATAATGGGTCTAACGACTGACAAGTAGAGGGGAACAATGACCTATTTTTCCTTGATGAGAAACCTTTTGTGATGAGATGTGCCACTTAGAAGGATTTCCTGACTACTGTGGTGATGTGATTATCAAAGGAGAGACTTCTGTCCACCTGTGTTCCAAGGTCTCGTATCACACTTTTGGTGTTAAGTAGACTACCACCTATGTGGTAGCTCATGGGTACATAGTTTTTACCAAAGGGATGAGAATGCACTTTTTGGCATTGAGCTTGAGGCTATGGCTTTGACACCAGGCATCTGTCTCAGTGAGGCCCCTTTGTTGGATGTCCACATCGTTAGGAGTTTCAATTATGGCTCCTAGTTTGTAGTCATCTGCAAACTTCATTAGCCAAAGACCTTGTGTGTTAGCCTGTACTTCAGAAAAGTAGATACCTAACAGGAGAGGACCCAGGACTGAACCCTGTGGTACTCCACTTGTCACTGGTCTGAAGTTGGATTTGGAGTCTGCTACTTTCACAGTGCGGGTTCTGTCAGTGAGCCAGTTGGCAACCTGTCTTATGACATAGGGATTTATACCTAGTTCAGTGAGTTTATCTATAATTCTGGAGTGGGCAATGGTGTCAAAAGTCTTGGCAAGATCTAGATAGGCTGTGTGAACCACCTGACCCTCGTATACAGCTTTGGTGACTGCTTCAAAGAAGTCTATCAGGTTTAGGAGACATGATCTGCCTTTTATAAACACAAACTGGGTGGGGTCCAGAGATTGGAGATTACCAATGTCTTTGTTTAGAAGTTCCATGATGATACTTTCCATGGCCTTGCAGACCAGGCTCATTAGTCTAATCGGGTGGTAGTTCCTGGGGTCCGTGGTGGCTCCCCTTTTGTGGAGTGGGATAACCATCACTGTGCACCATTCAGTGGGCACAAAGCCTGAGGTGAGGCTATGATTGAACATGGTGCTTAGGTGGGGTGCCAGTTCATTCTGTAGTTCATGTAGAATGCAGACTGGGATGTTGTCAGGTCCAATGGGTGCTGTGTTCTTGGCTTTGGAGTGTGTGGTTTTTAACTGTCCAGCCGTGATTACAGGAATTTTGCATTCTTCTGGTATAGAGATGGGCCCTTTAGGGGGTGAGAGGGGAGTAAAGTTAGCACTGAACCTATCTGCCAGGATGTTGGCAATATCAGTTGGTTCTGTATATTTAGTGCAATTGTGCTGTACTCTGAGCAGATCTGAGTGTTGCCATTGAGATTCTTGACATAGCTATAGAATGCTTTGTGGTTTTCTTTAGAATCAGTGGCGATTTTGTTTTCATAACTAGCTTTGGAGGATTTTATGAGGGATCTCAGTTTCTTACTGAGTCTGACCAGGGAGTTCCTTCAGTCATGGGATTTTATTATTTTTTGCAATTGTAGAGTTTATTTATGGCACGGGAACCACCAGATTGGCTTCCTTTTTCTGGAGGATAGCATCTTGGTTCTGTTAAGGATAGCACGGTCCATGCACTCATGTAAGTGCTTACAAAGTGCATCTGTGTAGGATTCAGCAGTCGTACCTCTATTGTCTGTCTGCAGGGATGTCATGAATTTTGTCACTTTTGTCTTAAGAAGCATGAAGTTGGCTTTGGAGAAATTTTTTATTGTGGTTTCCCTAATGGGGGGTGGGATGTGGATGTCTAGGCTGATTAGCTTGTGATCGGATCTGACCAACGAAGAATTGACCTCTGCTGTGGAACACCAGTCGCCCATGTTGGTAATGACCAGGTCTAGGATATGGCTGCCCCTGATGGGGGTGTGGATAAGTTGATCCAAGCACTGGAATTTATGAATTCCAGAAAACGTTAAGCAAAAGAGTTGGTACATGAGCAGTTTTCCCAGTTAATGGTGAGATAGTTGAAATCGCCCATTGTTAGGATGTTGGGTTGTACCCTAATATTTTCCAGTGTATCAAGAAATGAGGAGTTGGAATCCTGGAGCATGGTGGGGGATCTGTAGCAAGTTACAATTTGGATTGCGGACTTGCCCAGAGTTAGTTGCAATTGGATAATCTTGGATGCATTATGCTGAGCAACTAGCCTGGAGGTGTGGATATCCTTAATGAATATGAATATGCCTCTGCCTTTAGTGTTTCAGTCCAGGTTAGGTGGCCGAAAGGTGTGGTATGAATGAACCTTGCCTAAAAAAGGTACTATAGGGGTTGCAAGAGCCTTAGCCAGTATCCGGAATCCTAAGGGCGGCAGGTCCAGGCCATCTCTGGCAAAGCATTGTGGTCTGTCGATCATGTTATCCCAAGCAGACAGATACTGGATCCCCTTAGAATTACACCAGAAGCTTAACAAATTGTTGAAGTCAATCATTTTGTCCTTGTACTGTGGTATCATTCTGGGTGATGGCAGGATGCTACTCAGGGCTAGGGTCATACCTGCCTGGGCTACAAGATCAGAGAGCTCCTCCATGTCTCTTTTCATGTAGTCCAGGGAGGTACGTCTCAGGTCATTCACATCAACATGGACAATGACAGAGTCATATTTGTACTTTTTGCGGAGTGACCTGAGTGTGTACATTATGTGGCAGATCCTGGCACCCGACAGGCAGCTGACAGTAACTTTATGCTTGTTTAACTTGGTGAGTGGAACATCAGTGTGCCTGACTATAGAGTCACCTATGACTATAGTGTTGGGTACATTGTTTTGCCTTATGCACTGTGGTTGAGTAGCACACTGAGTTTGTGGGCTATGTGTCATTTGGGTTGTATTGGGGGGTGGATGTTGCTTGCGTTTCTGCTCTGGAGGACTCTGTTGCTTGAGCAGATTTTTATTGAGAGCCTCTGTGAATGTAGGTGTGTGTTTTGTGTTGCTATGTGTGTATTTTGGTGGTGTAGGTTTTGAGAGACTATATGATGAGTGTGGTGTGGTGCAAGTGTTTACCTTCTCCTCTTGGCTGTCTAGTCCAGTCTTGGTTGAAGAGAGTTTTGCTTCAAGTTTGGCTATATAAGTGCATCTCTCACAGGTTGTAGTATTAGATTGTAGGAGGAGAGGCTTATCTGTGTACAGGAGGCAATTGCTGCATTGAGCCAAGATTCCCAGATTCATCAGGTAAACAGGAGAAAACACCAGGAGCTGACCCTTAGACATGCCTGGATAGGTGCTTATTTTTTAAGTACTAAAAACTGTTTCCATCTAGACAAGTGAGGAAAGTTGAGTGCTGTAGTAATTTCTTAGCTTATTTAGTGCTTACAACAAGTTCTAAACAAGTGCTGAGCTCAAAGAAACATATTTGAATGCTAAAACTAAAAAACTGGCTAGTTCTAGGGGAAATTTTGAAGAGAGAATTTATGGTGCCGGTAATAGTTTAACCCTAGCTAAGCAGCGATGCATAACGTATATATATATATATATATATATATATATATATATATATATATATATATTTTTTTTTTAATATAACAGTAGCAAATAAGCAAACTGATTTAAACAAATTAACCAATTAACCAATAAAAAGCTAAAAACTTAGCCCCATTCCAGCAGTCTTCGATCAGATAAGTTCTAACTGCACACTCCTGGCACTAGGGTGCAGGGGAACCTTCTCTAAAAAAAGATGGTCTGAATTAGTGCTCAAGTTATACAAACAAAGCTAGATACAGCAGGTCTGACTTTAGTCGATACTACAGCAAACAAGGTGTACCAATTTCAGAAAGAAACAGTTCAAATAAGCAGGCACAATAAGCCTTTAACCAGAAACTCCCATCTCAGAAGGGCAGAATCTACCCTCACCTCCCACAAGAGTGCAGACCACACCTTCTTAATGTAAAATAACTTGCCCAAAGCCCAAGTGCTTAAACCAGAACTAATACACTTTTAGAATAACAAACACTAAGCCTTCAAACAGCAACTCCCAACTTAGAAGGATGTAAGCTACCTGTCTACCACAACAGTGCAGACCACAAACCTTCTTAATTTAAAACAACTGGTCTGAACCCAAGTGCTTCAACCAAAGGTTTAGAATAACAGTTGCAATTTAAATCAGGCTACTAACAAGCAATAATAAATGCAGCAGAATAAATGTAATAAAGTAGGAAGAAATACAAATGCAGTAAAAGCAGATGATTTTTTTTATATATAACAGAAAACAAGTAAACTGATTTATTCAACATAAAGCAGATGTTAAAAAAAGTATCATACAGAGATTGTGATTCCATTTTCCTTCATATGACGCTGTTGTCAAGGGTTTTGAAATTCACATCTTTGGTGGCATGCATAGGTTTTTGGGAGATGTGAAACATTTATACAAAAGTTTTGGTGGCATTATCCAAGTGAAAGCATTAGTAATTAATGTAAGGAATGAAAGCAAAGATGATACATATCACCTTTGATTTTAAAAGGTAAGTTGTGTATTTCATTAAATGTTTAGAATTTAGAATTGTTTCATTTAATAATATGAAAGTGTTTATGGTTGTTTATTCAACGCTTACTTCAGAAGCTCTATTTCTTCATTGTTGGAGAGAACAGTGAGTATTCTGCAACTTGCTTCATGAGAAAGACAGATTCTGTTTGTTAATGAAATATTCATAACCTCAGCGCAGCGTTCTATATTCTCTGATTTTGATTTTCTTTTTTGTTGTCTAGGACTGTAATTTGGGCTTTTAAGAAAATTTTTCTCAGCACCGAGTATTTTATGAGAGTTAATGCTGTTCTTTTTATTCTGTTTGTCTCAGAATACTGATTGAGCACTTGAATACTAAAAATTCTTTCAGAGGAAGCTGTATCATCATTTTTGACTGTAGAACTGTCAGACATTTTCATTCTGAGGCTTCAGTCATCAACCATAAGTAATTGGGGAAATAACATCTACAAGTGCAGTTTTCCTGTAAACAGTTAATCCATAAAAAACTTTTTATTTTCTTTCCATGTGCAACTGCAATACTGCTTTATGTGTGAACTCAGATCCTTTAAAAGCAAGGTATTTTTATGTGTTCATTTGACAAAGATTGCTGTTACTATCTTACTTATCCTTATACAATTGATGTGACTGTTGCTATCTGCTGCTTTGATGACAGAGTCTGCTTGGCCTTCAGATATCATAAACTAATATTGATTGGCTCATTAGTAGAGTGATCAGTAAGAGAGGTCTTAGCATCAGATTAGAAGAGTGCACAGTGTAACCTATCACGAATATAGATAAAGAGCACTGTTATAGCAGAGGTATCAGTAGTTTATGCTGGTAATTACTGTGAGCGTGTATGACTATGAAAAAGGTTTGGTTACACCTCAGTTATTGTTATTGTCAATAGAAGGTGCAGGGCTCAGAATAAGATGAGTGAAACTCTGTGGAGTCAATGATTATAATCTGTTTGAGAGCTGAAAGTGTACAATGTATTTAGGTATGACAAGTGTTGCTCATAACCCAAGACAGTAGTGCACATTTTTCCTTAATCTCTTGAGGCCAGCCACCCTCTTGTGAATGCCACATATTTAGGAAACAATAGTACAACTTCAAGATCTGTAACCCTCTGTCAGGTGGGACAATAGCAAAAGATAGAAAGTCAAGAAGGCAACACAAGAAAGTTACAAACAAATAACTAAATGCAAATTTATACACAATAGCCATACATTTTAAAGATCCAAACCAATAACTAATTAAAAATATGGCAAGCTGATAATTGTGACTGGTTTTAATAAAATATGTAGTGATTTCTCTGCATAACAGTTCAGTAATTCATGAGAATTTGCCATACTTATTAAATTAACTATTTATATTCAACCTTAAAACAAATCATGTGATCTTACAATGTGTCATGTGGCAATTCAACACTTAGTAACAGAAAATGTAAAAGTATTTTACATAAAAATGCAAAACAAACAAAAAACTTTGTGTAGCATTCTTAGGTTGTCTCTTATCCAAGTGCTAACCAAGTCCTACTCAGTTTAACTTCCTAAATCAGATGCAAGCAGGCCCACTCAGGGTAGTGTGACCTTAAACATATGTACATTAACCATTTGTTTGTTAAAAAATAATGTTCATTAATGACTGTGGCAATTTTCTTTTTGCATGCATTTTACATACATGTTTACACCCATATTATTCTTTAGAACTTGTTGAGTTTAAAAATTTTACACATTTTAAGAATATTTTATGTTATTACTTATGAATTAAGATTGCTTTATATTTACATATTTCTGTGACAGCATCTTTTAAGTGTGTATATTGTTAAAATAACTGGTTCATTTTAAATTTCCATTGATGGTTGATTGAATGGCATATATAAACTTGTGACTTTATTGTTTATGTTAGTTCTGATAAACTCCTGACCATTGGGGAAGAAAGTACTTAACTGCAGACAATGAAAGTGCATTTTCTATTCATTGCTTGCCTTATTCCCTATGGAACTTGAAATACTTGCATATTGTTTGCTCTCTGTTACTTTTTTGTATGCTGGGTTCTTGGTCTGCTTTGTGAGCTTGTCTTCATGTCTTCCCAAGATTTATTTACAGATAAGGATTAAGACTATGATGTTTCCATTTCCAGTCTGCAATTTAAAAACCTCAGATGGAATCTTACCACACTGGCAAATTTCATTACCAAGGTGGTAGCTACACAAATAAGCCATGCATTTGAAGGGATGAACCAACCTGCATTATTTCTACCTGGTAATGCACCTAATTACATAGCCAATAGTAAAGTCCCTGAACAACCTCCTACACTTCCTGCAAATACCAACACCACCAATGGCAATATCTTGTCCAGGTTTACCTTCTGTTGACCAAATAATACAGGGAACCAAGGTGCTGACCTATGATTGACAGGGAACTAAGGCATGGGACATATTTTTCTCTCCCTGTGTTCATCACTACTAACTCTATTTCTGTGGAGAATGGAAGGCAGAATGGGGAGAAACAGCAAACTGGTGCAGATTCAAGATCTACTGAGGAAAGTTATAGGCCTTAAGAAATTCTAAAATTAGGTGCTTGACTTAGAAACAACTCATCATTTGAGTGCTCTGCATAACAACAGGTTAGACATTTAATTTACAATTGCATTCTATTGAAAAAAGAAAAGTTAAGTACAAATGTTTACAAATAGATAACTGTTTCTTGACATAATTTATTACATGTAAGAGAGTGCCTAAAGGCTTTAGAATGTAAAAATCCCCTAAAGCTGTTAGGGGTTCCAATTTCCACAAGGAACTTTTGGCACCTTTTGAAAAACCTGGATATAAACTTGTGAGACTTATTATTAAAGAAAATGGGGAAAAATGAGATTTTGCTTGAAGAATTGCAACTTATTAATATGATTTTAACTAAGGATTTACTTTTCCAGTCTAAAAATGATGAATACATCAAAGTATCCTGTTCTGTAGATAAACCGGTGGTCAATATTAAAACAAAAAAGTACAAAAAGTTAGAATGCGATCATAAAGAATATAAGCAGAACTCTGCCTACCCTCACCCATATTTTAAGCAGGGGATTAACAAGAACAAACCCTGGTAGCCAAAGGTTGTCCAAAATGCTGGACTTTTCACCATAATTCTGAGCAGAAAGAGAATGCCCCTTCTCTTTTGGATGCTGGTTAAGATTTCCCCTTTAAACTCATCAGAAAGGATTGCAGGCAGATGCAGATAAGCCAGAAGAAAGCATAGACATTCCATCAGAGTGAATGGGAAAGTAATGCCCCATGAGGGCAAGGGACAGGCAGAGGGAGGTGACAAACCTGAGCTCTTTGGACAATGATTATGAAGTATTTCTAATTGGGGAGATACTTGAATATTTGATTCAGGCATTGTTTCTGCAAATAGAGACACTATCTATGATTATGACATCATTCTGTGTGGGACTGGTATTGTTTTGACTCACAATTGTTTTAACATTTTTAATTACAGTTACTTAGAAGTGAACAGCATGCATTTTCACCTGCTTCAAAGGTTTTACATTGGTTCTAGCAGCAGGTCTAGATGTGGCAGATGTTATTACTGAGTTAAACTAAAAAAATAAATAAACATAAAATGTTAAAAAAGGCTTAACTCATCTATATTATTTAAAAGTAACAATGAGACTAACCATGGTAAGATGAGTTTTAGCAAGAAAAGAGTTTTCAACCCCCATGTATCCTGCCATAGGTTTATTTGAAAAAAAGAAATGTGTGAGCAAGAAATAAAAGAGACTCCTACAAGAAAAAAATGTCATGAGTGGACAAGGTGATCCGCTGTGGCGACCCCTAACTGGGAAAAGCCAAAAGAAGAAGAAGAAGTCTTTCTAATTATGAAAAAGCCTTATAAACAAAAACAGGGAGATGTGAAATATGAAAACTGATAAGGGAGGGGGACTATTTATTATGAACAGCACTGATTATTTTGCAAATATATTCAACATATTAAACGATGAATATAAATATTTCACGGTGTCTAGAAATGAAAGTAATATGAATTACAAGATTTACCTTGCTCTTTTGGAGATGATTATTCAACACATCCTCATGCCTGAATTATATACTTTGTTTATGGTGGAAGACCCTATTATCCCAGCAATATTGAGAATCCACAAAGTTCATAAAGGAATAAATACCCTACCTTTTCATCCAACTTTTGCACCACAGGGTTGGAAGACCCACCCCCTTGGCAGGATATATTGATAAAATGCTTAATGATTTCTTTACAAAGTATCCCCATATGATTGGGGACTCTTGAGACATTTGAAGGAACACTAGAGAGCAGTTGTCTGATGCTGATGGAATTTTTGCAACAATAAACATATTTGATTTAATTTCTGTCATTCACCACCAGAAGGGTCTTAGTTGGTTGCTAGAAGCCCTTCTTGATGTAATTTTATTACTACCTTGACATTAAAATTTTAATCTGAAGTAGTTGAGTTCATTTGGTCTTCAGCATGTGGGTTATGGATCCATATTGGATCCAACATGGCCACATATCCAGCATCAGATCCAAGCTCCAAGCTCCAAGCTCCTCCCCTTACCCATAATGCCCCTGTTTCCTTTCTCCCTTCAGATCTCTTTTGCCACAAAACAGCTAGCATTATGGTCTGAGCTCTGAGCATCTTTTGGGTAAGTGAGTTGCTTTTTTTGGTCTCTTTCTCTATCTTTCTTAAAGATTTCTATTCCCTACATATCCTACCTTCCATACCTGCATTTGGTCATCAGTTAAAAAAAAAAAGGTTTTCCCTTCTCGTCCTCTTCTAGTTTTTCTGTGTGTGTGTGTGTGTGTGTGTGTGTGTGTGTGTGTGTGTGTGTGTGTGTGTGTGTGTGTGTGTGTGTGTGTGTGTGTGTGTGTGTGTGTGTGTGTGTGTGTGTGTGTGTGTGTGTGCATTCTCTGTTAGCCAGTTTGGGATATGTCTGATACCCCAAAACCAAGGTTTAGGCAGTGCACAGAGTGTGGCCATAAGCTCTCTCCAGCCAATGGCCACACTCTATACATGGTATGCCTGGTTGCTGCTCACCTGCTTACCCCCTGTCCTATCTGTGCAGGGTTTAACCCATGGGCTGTTAAGGGCAGGAGGGATAAGCTTATCATAAAAAGATTACTTCCATCCTCCCGGATGGGAGCCCCTGTACCCCTGGCTTCTACCCCGGCTTCAACTTTTTCTCCTTCCAAGGCCTCTGGCACTCAAACTCCCACCAAGAGGTCTGGGGAAGGAAAGAAGCAGCTTAAAAAAACATAGGTGGAAAAAGCGGTCACCTGACTGCTGAGCTCCAGCAGGGCCTCTGCCGAATTCCAAGCCTCCGACAAGGCCAGGTTCTCCCTGGCTTCACTCTCCCAGGTTTTCCCCTGAGCCAGGGGAGTCCTGAATTCAGTCTTCTGTGTGGGCCTCCCTCATCGGCACTCCTAGCTGGTGTCGGTGGCCTCCTCTTCCCATTCAACCCAGAGCCTTAGTGAAGTGGAGATGGATAGGATGATGCAGAAGTTCATCTGCTCCCAAATCCAGATGGGAGTCTTGCCTGCCACCTCTCCATCCAGAGCAGGGAGCTCACAGTCCTTCTTTACTCCAATAACTCCTTCTCTGATCTGACATTCAGTTTCGGAGCATTTGGATCTGAGGACGCTCTGGGTCTGAATGTCAGCACTGATGGTAACCTTGTACCTCAACACCAGCCATTGCCTTGAATGTGTCAGATCTGACCAGATTGGATCCGAGCTCTTAGAGCCATAGCTTCAGCATCAGATCAGAGGGGTTGCTTTTGGCTCTGTGTGTGTCAGGGCGCAGTCTTACCCTTGGCATCTCTGCTCCTGGAGTCTCAGCTCTGACTCCCCCATTGGGTCAGAGAGGGACGGCTCCTACTGGCATTTAACAGGATGTCCGCTCCCCTTCTGTGTTTGACGTGGTGGAGAGGGTTCTCTCGAGTTTGTTGAGGCCCATGACCATCTCATCCTCAGACTCTGCCCTGACTCTCTCTGCTTTGGGTATGTCTCCGACCAGCCTGCCATCTCAGGGGACAGCCTGTGCCAGGTTTGCCTCAGGAAGCTTCCCTGAGGGAACAGCAAGATGTTTGTGAGTCCTCCCAAGAGAGTCCCACTGAGGAGGTTCCTTGGAAATGGACATGTAAAAGGAGGCACCTGGACTCCCCTCTAGAGTTCCTTACCAAAGACACTGACTTGGAGGAAGGGGAAGGTTCCCCCCGATCACACCCGAGGATCTCTCCTTTGGAGACATCATGGAAATCCTTCGCCAGAGGGGGGGGGGTCTCCCCAAAAACCTACCTTGGATGAGTCAGTGTTCCTCAAGGCATTTGGCATGGGCCCATCTACTTCCTAGGTGTCCCCTCCCATAGATCTGCTAGTGGACCTTATAACATCTCAGGCATAAAAGGAACCAGACACAGTGGAGCCCATCCCTAAACACCCTAATAAGGTCCTTAGTCCTCCTTCAGATAGGACTTTTTGGAATAAGGGGTCCCCAGTGGATGCTATGGTAGTGGCAGCCACCACAAAGAAAGATCTCACACAGGAGAACTCTACAGTCCATCCTCCTGACCAGGAGTCAAGGACTATGGACCATCTAGAGAAGTGGATGTACGCTTCAGCAACTTTTTCCATAAAAGCACAGATTATTCAGCTGCAGTGAGATGTGGTTAAGGAAATTGCTGAGTCGACCCTGGAGTCCATGTCGGTGGAGGACAAGAAGATGTTCTCTGCTCGGATGGCCACTCTCAAGGCAGTAGCTAATACGTCCATGCATTTTCTCTCCCATGCCACGGAGGGAGCTGCTAGGGTGGCCGGTGCTGGTGTTGCTATGAGGTGCCAAGCCTGGCTATAGTTTTGTCAATTCTCGGAACCCTTTAAGGCATCATTTGCAAATGCCCCATATGACGGTTCTTCCCTGTTCAGGAAATCAGTTTGAGAGATCTTGGTTTAGAGTGAGAGGGATGGGAAGACACTGTCTGTCATCAGGATCCACTTCTCAGCCCCCCTCAAAGATCTTTCTCTAGAAATCATTGAGGTACAAAGAAGATGTGGTTCGGGAAGTCTCAGGCATTTTCCTAGGACACTCAGGACTCATCTTCCCACAGAGGCAGAGGGAGATATGATAGATGCTGTCCTAGAGGCAGAGGGGGTCTGAGAAACTTTGGGTCTCGAGATCCGTTCTTGGACATACTCACCCAGCAGCCTTGAATGGCTACCTGACTGCTCATCTCTGGAGGCTGTTGGAGGTCACCTATCACTACACCCAGTGGCATGGGAGTCCTTAACAACAGATCATTGGGTGTTGCAAATTATATCCAGAGGTTATTACATCCCATTCATTGACCCACCTCTGCCACCAAATCACCTCCCAGGCATTTCACCTGTGCAAAGGGAGGAAGCAGCACTAGAGATAGACAAGCTGCTAAGAAAGCAAGTCATCCAACCTGTCACTCTAGACCAATCCAGATAAGGCATTTATTCCAGGTTCTTTTTAGTGCCAAAGAAAATGGGGGACCTAAGATCCATTCTGAATCTATCCACCTTGAACCTATCAGTAGCCAAGGCAAAATTCTGGATGGTCACTCTTCAATCCATCCTGCCCTACCTGCAGGCAAAAGATTGGATGTTCTCAATCTACCTCCAGGACGCATTCTATCATATCAAGATGGACAGGCACTCTCAGTGATTTCTCTGCTTCCAGCTAGGAGCCAATCATTATGAGTTCAGAGCCCTTCCCTTTAGTCTCAATGCAACCCCCAAGGTGTTCACCAAGGTGATGGCAATAGTAGAGACTCACTTGGGGCTTCAGGGTATTCAGGTCTTCCCTTACCTAGACAATTGGATCTTCACTGCCCCCACCAAGCATCTGCTTTGCCGAGCCAGGGATTATTTCCTCTTACTAGCAAAAAGGCTGGGCATCGCCATCAATCTCAACAAGTTGTCACTGGCCCCTATTCAGATTTTAGACTTCATTGGGGCTTGGTTGGAGACTATCCAAATGAAAGTTTTCCTCACCTCAGATAGGGTACATAGTCTAAAGTTACATGTCTTATACATCCTTCAAGCCCAGGTTCAGACAGCAGAGACAGTTCAGAGGGCATTGGGGTCTATGGTGGCCATGATCAACCTATTACCACTAGCATGACTTCACATGCAGATTCTTTAGTGGACACTAGCAGTCCAATGGTCTCTATTAGTTCTACCATTGTCTCATCTAGACTGTATCTCCCAAATATGCAGGGACTCTCTTTGGTGGTGGATTCATTCCCTGGACCTTGTCAAGGGACATCCCTTTCCTCTGTTCTTTCCCAAAACCACAGTGACCATGGACACCTCACAGCTAGGGTGGGGGGCACTGCTTGGGAAGGACAGTCCAAGGCACATGGTCCCCATCCGAGACTAGTTTGCATATCAAATTCCTGGAGATGAGGTGGTTCGTCTTGCATTGCAGGCCCTTCATGCCCATCTTCCTCTAGGGATGATTGTGATTCAGACAGACAGCATGTCGGTAGTCTGGGATATCAACAAATGAGGAGGAATCAGATTTTACCCCATTTGTCATGAAGCCATGACAGTGTGCGAATGGGTGATCTCCACCAACCATTTTCTGGTGGCAATGCACATCCTGAGACAGTCCAACATTCTAGCGGACAGGTTCAGCAGATCTATCCAGATGCCTTATGAGTAGTCTCTGAATCCTTCAGTGGTGGAGCAGATTCTTCTAATGTGTGGTCATCCTTGCTGCAATCTATTCACATCTCCTTGCAACATGAAATGCAGTGAGTTCTTCACTCTGAACCCACCTTACAGGGAGGCACCCAGAGCTGCACTGATTCATGCTTGGCCTCCTGGTCTCCTTTATGCATATCCCCGCAGCTCCTCATCCCAAAGTTTCTTCAGAAAGCTCACAGACTGGGGATCAGTGTGATCCTCATCACCCCATTCTGGCCTCATCAAGTCTGGTTTCCCTCCCTTTGGTCTCACCTAGTAGTTCCATCATGGACCTTGGATCCAGTTCCGAAACTTATTTCTCATCAATTGGGGATTCCTCACCCAGACCTGGACAATCTGAAACTTACCACTTGGCTGCTGTAGTTCTCCTGATACCATTTTGATGGTGGCTCACAAATCTTCCACCAGAAGGTTATACTGTAGCAAGTGGAAATGGTTCTCTGTATGGGCTTTGCAGCAGGCATTGGACCCCTTTACCACTCCTGTGTCTGCAGTATTAGAGTTTTTGGTGGGGATTTTTCACCAAGGTGCAAGTTCCTCCACTGTCAAAGTCCAACTGGCTGCAATTTCTAATTTTCACATGGGGGAAATATGACTTCATTAGCCTCTTCTAAATTTTGCAAGACCTCCCTTAAGGGTGCCTTTCTTTTAAGTCCCCTGGTGAAGGATCTTATGCCTCCATGGGACCTTACTTTCATGCTTCAGGCTTTAGTCACCCCTCCTTTTGAGCCTGCAGCTTTGGTAGATTTGGAGTGTCTATCATGGAAGTTTTTGGTCACTATTACTTCTGCCAGGATGGTGGTAAAACTTCAAGCACTATCCATCAACATTCCTTACATGACTTTTCATATGGACAGAGTTTTTCTGTGCACTGATCCAACCTTTGTTCCCAAAGTAGAAGCAGAACCCAATATTAATTAGATTATCAATCTTCCTGTCTTTTTTCCTAATTTCCAGAATAGGAGTAAATATGCTGGATGTACACAGGCAATTATGATTCTACTTACACAGGACAAAAGCTTTTCATAAATCTGATCAGTTGTTTGTTTCTTACTCAAAGCCCTTCTTAGGGAAGCCAGTTTCTAAGGTGACAATTGCTTGTTGGATTTCCCAATGCATTATTTGAGCATATTCTATCAAGGTAATTTCCCCTCTGGGTCAGGTAAAAGCACATTCCACCAGGTTTATGGCCAGTTCAGTGGCTTTTTGGTCCAGGGTGTCACTGGATGATATTGTTCTGCAGCTACTTGGTCCTCATCTCATACCTTCATCTCACATTGCAATTTGGACATAGTATCCAGGAACATGGCATCCTTTGGCACTGCCATGCTCTGGAATATCCTTTCATGAGGGCCACCCAGGTGTTAGTAGCTAGGGACTCTGTCCCACAGGTTGAAGACCAAATAAAGTCAACTACTTCAGATAAAGAAGTTATGTACTCACCATAATGTTCCATCTGAGTAGTTGTACTTCATTTGTCTTCCCCTGACCTTGTCACTATTGTCCTGACCATGTATATGGGAGATGAACATTCCATGAGCATCCCTTGTTATGCTTGGCTCAGGAATTTTTGGGCTGTCAGTAGTGGTAAAGTCTTGCTGGGTTGGGTGTATGGTTTTATGTTGAGCAGCAAACTTGATCTGAAGGGAGTAAGGAGACAGGGGCATTATGGCTAAGGGGAGGAGCTTGGAGCTCAGGTCAGATGCCGGATATGCAGCCATGTTGGATCTGATATGGATCCATAACCCACAGGTTGAAGCAAATGAAGTATAACTACTCAGATGGAACATTCTGGTGAGTACATAACTTCTTTATGTCTTGTTTGGAAATTATTTTAACCAACTTCATTTTAATGAGGAAAAATGTTTTCAGCAAATCAGTGGGGTTATTTGGACAATGTGACCCCTTGTACAATAATCTCATTATGTCATATTGGAAACAGCAGCTCATATTTAAATACACGTATGCTCACTGTTGCAATACTTATTTAGGATTCCTGGATAATGATTTTATCATACGGAATGACGGTGTGGACAAGATGAAAGAATTTTAGTTACATTCAGAGTACTAGTTCTTCTTGAGATTTACACACTAATATTCATCACAAGTAAAAAAATATATGAATTTTAGTATTAGCAAGGATCTTGGCAAAAGTATTTTCTCATCTATTGTTTGTAGGAAGCCCGCATTTTCCAATTCATATCTTCATTTTCAAAGCCATTACACATTCAAACAAAGGAAGTTTTTCAAACAAAACCACACTACACCAGGTTGCAAAAACCACTGTAGCAAAAACGTAAATGTAAAAATCCTCCACTGCAACGCCACAGTAGTCACCAGAGCTGTTACGTATTATCAAACTGAACAGTTCTATTTAACTTGTTTTCTCCAGGCAAAATTCATAAAGTTAAGCAAGGCAAACTCCAACTCCACAAAATACAGCTCCAAATGTAGAGCTGCAAAATCTCCAAGTATTATATCCAACAGGAAAACAGGAAAACAGATAGAAAAGTTCTTATACTCCAAATACCAACTTTATTGCAATATATTGTTAGCGCTTTCACCGACAGGCTTCATCAGACAAAAAACATTAAAATCTAGCCATTTAAATAGTACATCAGCTATTCCTACAAACCAATCATATCAAGCTATGGGATAAATTAATTAACTACATCACTTCCCTTAGCTTCATTAAAAACACTAACAATGACTTTCAGTTGCTAAAATCATTCATATAACATCTATAAAATATGTATAAACAATTAAAATATATACATACATACAAAACATATATATAAATATTTAAAAATTGATATATTATAATAAATTAACTATTTAATAATCATTTTGTTAGACATTCTGTGTGTGAGTTATAGGGAATTTATAGGTCACTTTCTTATAGACAGTTTCCTCTTTTTTAGGACAGGCTTCAGGGGAACTTTATCATTTAGGCCAGGTGTAACATCTGCCCTAAGTCTTACAATCCAATTTATTTCACATTCTTCTGTAAAATTGCATATATCTCCTCCTCTCTTCGTAACTTTAACCTGTTGCAGCACCATAAACCTAAATGTATGTGAAGGATCTTCCATATTAATGTGTTTTACAAGTGCATTATGTATATAACCTGTCCGTATGTTGTATATATGATCTCTAATTCGCTCACGCAATTTCCTATTTGTTTTGCCAACATAGAATGCGTGGCACTTAGTGCACTTGGCAATATACACTATATTTTCACTTTGACAACTAGTGCATGTATTAAAATTAAACACTTTCTTAGTTACAGGATGTATAAATTCACGTTCTATGTTGATATATCTACACTGTGCACAATCACCACATGGTAGAGTGTTAATAGGTGGACTCTCTGTCTTCACATCATTCTTAACTAAAGGACGATAGCATAACAGGCGCTTTAAATTTTTCTTATTCTTAAAAGAGTAAGATGGGGAGGGTCCCACTATATTAGCTATTTCCTCATCTAACAGCAGCATATCCCAATGCTTAGTTATAATTCCTTTCACAGCATTAATATCTGCTGTGTAATACAATGGGACTCTTAAAAATGTATTTCCATTTCCTTCTTGCCTCATCTCATTCATATTACCTTCATTCGAGAAGTAGGGCTTAGCCTTTAAAGTTCTCAATTCACTCATAGAGTCAAATACTTTATTCAATTCTCCTCTGCCATACTTACGTTGTACAAATCTAGCATATAAATCATTTAATTCACTTTTATAATTCTCTTCGAGGGGATTTAATCTTGAGGCTCTCATGCACTGGCCTTTGATAACATTATCAAAGACAAACCGTGGGTGCATACTGTCCCGATGTAATATATTATTTCGATAACAATTCTTCCTATGGATTGAAGTGTTAAGTAACCCACTAGGCATCCTTTCTATTTTAACATCTAAAAAAGATATATTCAATCTAGAGTAGCTAGCTGTAAATTCTAAGTAGGTAGTTAATGAGTTTATCTTCTCTATAAAATGTTCTAATTCTTGTTCCCTACCTCCCCAAATAAAAAACACATCATCTACAAAACGCCTGTAGAATGATACATTTCGTCTAAACTCATCTAACTTAAATAAACTTTCTTCCTCCCATGCAGCCATTACTAGGTTGGCGTAGCTATTGGCACAAGAAGTGCCCATAGCTACGCCATCCCTCTGCATGAACATTTCATCCCCAAACAGAAAAACATTATTTTGTAATATTATTTCTAGAAAGAAGGTAGTAAGCTCTATAACCCTCATATTAAGTTCAGACTTATTAACTAAATAGGAATGCACTTTACAGATGCCATCTTCATTTGGTATCATCAGAATAGACTTTTCACATCTAATGTCACCATAATAAAGGCTTCATTATCTTCTCTATTTCTCCTATTATCATATAGGTCAATGAGAAACTGTTTTGTATCTCTTAGAATGAATTTATTAGCCTCCACAAAAGGTCTCAGGGTTGTTTCAACATACAAGGAAAAGGGTTCAGTGACCCAACCACTTCCTGAGACAATTGGACGCATGGGAGGATTTTCTCTTGATTTATGGATTTTAGGTAGGCCTTGTATTATTGGTGTCAATGGATAATCTACCTTCAAAAATTTGAATAATTCTAAGTCTATATCAAAATTCTGTAGGAGTTCATTGAGCAACCTATGTATAGAACAAACTTTACTCTTGACTTCATCCTCACACACCTGCACATAAAATTTCTCATCATTTAACATGTGTCTCATGCTTAGAACATAATCTATACTGTCCATTAGCACAATTGGCCCTCCTTTGTCTGCAGGTCTAATGGCCAATGATGTGTCATTGATTAAACCTGTTAAAGACTGTTTTTGTGTGTAACTAAGATTATATCTTCTCGGCCTATATTGATTATTTAATTTCATCTCATGTATATCTTTTTCAACAAGTCTCGAAAATGTATCTATAAGGGGGTGTAAGATGGGTGTATAAATGCTCTTAGGCTTTAACTTGGGATACTCAGCATTTGTTATATTACCAAAATCAAGTTTTAGCTGTGTGTTCCTAGCAAACATTTTAACATCAAGAATTAAATCAGTTAAATTACTGCTTGAAGTGGGAATGAATGTAAGTCCTTTATTTAAAATAAATTCTTCTTCTTGTGTTAATATTTTACTTGAAAGATTTACTACTAGTGTTTCTCCATCTGTTCCCACATTTTCTTTAAAGTCGGGCCAGTGAAATCCCTATCCGATCCTTTCCTCTTCTGCCTCCCCCTGCTGAATGACCTGTTCCTCCTGTACTGTGTCTGTTGTACTATAGGAAAAGGTGTTTCAAAGTTATGAATAAACTTATTCCCCATACTATGTACATTCTCAGCTCTAACTGAATTCTTACTCCTAACTACCTGATGTTCCTGTGAGTTAACAGGTATGTCATTTGTTTCAACAGTCCCTTCATCCCTCTGTAACTCATTCGTATCATGTCCTTCTGAATTAGTGCTTTCAGATGTTAAATTCCGTAATTCATTTTGAATAACTGTGCTAATCCCACTATTACATGCTATAGTGGCCTCTCGTCGTGTACTAACAACAGCCTGAGGGGTTTGCATTATATTATTTCTATTCAACTTATTAATACTTCCACGAGTATGTTCAGTAACAGTACTAAATTCATTATTAACAGTATTAAATTTCGGCCAAGTGAAAACATTCCCTAAAGAGAAATCCTTAGAGTCTCTAATTATTTTCCCTTTCTTTTGTTCAATCAACTTTTTCTCGTACACATGCACATTATCTAACATTTTCTCTAATTCCGTTTCAACAATGTCCAATGGATACTTCAAAAGCATCCATTCCTGTTGCTTAACAATTTCACTTTTAATGTTGGTCTCTTCCTCTGCAAAATAATCATTCATCAGTTTCATATAACTAAAACTTAACTCAAGGTTAAGTTGTTGCCATTTAGTTAATAATCTTGGATAAATATTGCCCGTAGTGGGCATTTTTAGTATGCGTAGGCCTCTCGGTACTATTTTTCGTTTTATGCATACCTCAAAATGTTGGCGTTGGAGTTGCCAACGCTTCAATTTCAGAAAGTCCAGCTCCAACTTGTTTATTTCTCCTAATAGTTCCATCGTATCTGCTACCCTCGCGTTTTTAATGAAGAGTCAGAATGTAAGGACAGCAATGATTATTTCTGAAGATGAGGTGTTCATCAAAGAGCTAGATATTTTATTGGAGACATGTTTACTGAAATGATTTTATGTATAAGAAACAAAATTATAGAAGGTAGAAGAACAAAATAATAGAGTCTCTGGCTGACATGGAGATTCCCCCAGAAGGGTCTAAATGAGAATGATGCATGGTGTCAAAGCCATGGTCTCAAGCTAAATGCAAAAAAATGTGTAGTAATCTCCTTTGGAAAAAACAGAGTACCCGCAAACTACAACATAGGAGGTAATCCCCTGAAATCTGAAGAAGAAATAAGGGATCTAGGGACCCAAGTAGATAGCCAGCTTTCCTTTGATAACCATGTTGCCAAACTGTTTAGAAAATCCTTCTATGTGACCATCTGATCATGAAAGGGTTCGCATCAAGATCTAAGGATGTAACGGTACCCCTCTACTCTTCCCTCATCAGACCCATTATTGAGTACAATGAACCAATTGGAATGTACCTGGTTAGACATCTCCAGCAGCTAGAGAGACCACAGAGGTACCAGACCAACAGGATTACTAGCCTCAAACAGTTGCCCTATGCAGCATGATTGAAAAAGCTAAGACTGTTCTCTGTTGCATACCACTTTCTCAGAGGTGATCTCTGTCTAACGTACAGAGCCATGTCCAACCCAAAATTGTTGAACATGCTCCATCTTAGCAAAACCAAATCTACTTGAGCTACATGATCTAGGGATATAAACCTCAACACAACAATGAATAGAACATGCTGGAGGGATAGATTCCCTTCACAGAGACTTCCCTTACTATGGAACAGGGCCCCGATCTACATAAGACAGAGCCCCTCACTATCACTCTTCAAGAGGAACCTTGATGAGTGGATGGGTAACAGAAAGTTCACACGGAGTATCACACCAACAGCACTACTAGATAGGGCCAAGGGTACGAGCTGCTAGTACAAGGGTCTAGGGAACTACTAAGGGGCAGTGAATACCACACAACATGGCTGGGCTAATATATGCCTTCAGGCAGATAGCCCAGTACCAACCTATGAACCTATGAACCTATAAAATGCAAGGCTCTGCTTGGTGTAGGTCTTAATCTGACTCATGCTGTGGTGCTTGCATTAAATGCTAAGTTCTCAAGTCAGTGTACTTAGGTAGGAGTTCTAATCTCACTGTGGTCAACTGGTGTGTGTCTGTGTGTCTATTCAGAAGAGTATAACTGTGTATCCTACAGTCATCAATATAGTTCCATGAAATACAAATATTTAAATCACTGCCTGTGATTCCCTGCTGGGCAAGGAAACCTATATATTTTTTTTTGTGTGTGTGTGTGTGTGTGTGTGTGTGTGTGTGTGTGTGTGTGTGTGTGTGTGTGTGTGTGTGTGTGTGTGACCCATAGCTGCTTTTTTTACCTGCTCCATTTTGTTTTCTGTTTTGAGAAATCTATTTGGCCTAGTGTTTTTGTTCTATGTGAGAGGTGGACATTTATATTATCTAGGCTGTACATTTCACATATTTTTATCATTGGTTAAATTTTCCCTTGAGTGATATTTAAATACTCAGTGAAATTCTAGGCCTTTGTCTTTTTATGTAAATATTTCAAGTCTGCATAAACTAAAGGACTGCTTGTGATTCCCTGCTGCGTTTCCCATCCATTCTCCCTGTTGTTGATCTGCTTTTCAAACCTGGTGATTTTAAGCTGCCCACCCCTACTGTAAATTCAGCTTAATAAGCTCCTCCCTTTCTTCACTGCTGCTGATATCCTTAATTATTTATTTGCCTTTCCTTTTGCTTATATTGGAAAATGCATTTTGCTTCCAATGGTCTGTTCTTCTTCAGCTGAATTCATTATCTAGCTAGCTGTTGGCTAAAGCAGTGTATTTTTACACTCTAGCAAACATTTGTTTTTATACCAAAATAGGTCAGTGAATTTCCCATATAGTGCACTGAGAGGTAGTCTGGTCTGTTTAGGTTAGGAAAGACTTGAGATTTCTGAATGTAGTTTTATTGGCTGGAGGGCTTATGAATCAGCTTATCTTGTTTTTGGTGTCTTTATAAATTCTGTACGGTTGAGAGGCTGTTGGATCATTTATTCAAAGTGAAGTACTTTTGTTGAATAATCACACTTTTATGAACTGTTTAAAGTACACTGTGGTATCAATATCACTAAGCTTGTTTGTGGTAGCATTTCATGCCATTTAAATTTGTTTGCGGTAGTATTTCACTCCAGGCACTCCTTTACTGTGCTTTTACACATGACTGGGATTATTCATCTAGTGGCAGTAGGTGTTTACCTCTGATTTATCTCAGCTGGGAAACACACCAAAATGGCTCTAAGTATTTTTGCACTTCTCTGCACTTGATCTGCACTGATCTGATACCTAGATAGCATAGACTAGATTTAGACCTGCTCAGTCTAGTCTGTTATTGGTACACTTCAGCACTAAACCAGCCATCTTACATTAAGAAGGCCCCCCCCCCTGTGCTCTTGTGGAAGAAGAGAATGGCTCAAGCCTTGTCTGAGCCACAGATGGCTGGAGGAAGGTTCATTGTGTGCTTTCTTATTGGCAGATTAGCTTAAATGTGTTCTAATTTCACCTGTATTTAAGCCTCATGTTTGCACATTGCGGCTCACTGTGCAACAGGGTTTAGCTGTGCTCTATAAAGATGCAAATGCCTTAAAACTCATTTTCTTTCCTTAGACATCTGCCAGTGGAAACCTGACAAGCTACCCTACTGCATTACAGGCACATTGAGCAGTGTTGCCACACTTATCATTTATAGCCTTCAATAGAACAAGCACCTTTGTTAGTCCTACCACAAAAACTGGTCTAAGTAGCCCACTCCCTTTCCTAATAGTACATATGGTAAAAACCTGCTATAATGGACTGGCACTTTCCCATCATTTCACCAGCCAGCCTGACTGACATGGACATCCTGAGGGTATGTAGTAATTGCCTCATGTATACTGACAACCACTTAAAAACTAAAGCAAACAAATACTCTATGTGAGAGATGTAATTATACTCTGAAATTGTTATCAGTTCTCTCACGTAACAACCAACCAGATATCAAACAGGTTGTCAGCAAACACACTTCATCTCTCACAAAATAGGGTCACAACACATAAACTCACATAAATGCAGGTGCTCACTAGAAGCCTACCAAAAGATAAGAGACCTCCCAAACATAAACCACTTGCACTCACTGCTATGCAAATAAAAACTGCTACACATAATAACACACACACACCAGTGTATCAGCAAATAAGTCCTAAGGCAAAACACCTCAACACCTAACACCTTTGTCATAGGTGACTCCATAGTGAGACACAGAGATGTCCCTTCACCAGGCTGGACAAGGAGAAGGTCACAGGCAGCTGCTGGTCAGGTGCCAGGATCCATCAAATCACACATGCAGTCAAGTCACTCAACAACAACTACCATTATGACTCTATCATAGTCCATGTTGGGGTGAATGACTTGAGACTTACCTCTCTGGATTATATGAAGAGAGACATGATAGGGCTCTCAGATTATGTGTTCCAGGCAGGTATCACCCTAGCCCTAAGCAGCATTCAACCTTCACCCAGAATGATCCCACAATATAAACAAAAAATGATTGACTTCAACAATTGGCTTAGCTTGTGGTGTCAGTCCACGGGGATCCAGCAGTTGTCAGCCTGAGATGACAGGCCATGCTGCTTTGCCAGAGATGGTCTGTACCTACCTCCTGTAGGCTTTCAGATGCCTTCCCCATATTGCTTTTTATAGGCAATGTCAAAACAAAAGAATTTCCAATGTAAAAAAATCCACTTGAGACAAACTCATGGTTATATTTAGTAATGCTAGGAGTCTAAACATGAAACTGCAGTCCCTGGAAGCATTCCTCACCTTGGAAGATGCTTACATCTGTGCAACCACTGAGACATGGTTCAAGACTGAGGAGACCACCCCGGCCATGCAAGGTTACAATACCTTCCACACATTCAGACATAAAAATGACTGAAAAACCAAAGGTGGAGGTGTATCAATCTTTATTAAAGTCAAATACACCTTGAGACTGGTCAAACAAAAAGACTCTCTCAAACTATTCCATGTCCAATAAACTATAAATAAAATACCCTACCACATCATTGCTAGCTATAGAACCCCCACCATGAGTGAAGAAAAGCTGCCTACCTGGACTTACTGGAGTGACTCGCCATACAGCCCAACACCTTAGTCATGGGAGATTTCAACTATACTTCCAGCAACTGGGTGACATACATGAGCACGAACATACTCTCCAAGACATTCCTGGAATTTATCAAAACAAATGCTCTGCGCCCCCACAAGGGGCTCAAATGTCCTATAGTACTCACCAAGTGGGTTCACTGCACTCAACCCTGTGTGATGCCATTCCTGTTAAGGTTGAACTATAAATCATTCTCATTTGAATTAACTATCAAACCTGTCACCATCACAGGAGCAAAAAAACTAAAAACCTTTTCCAAAGCTAACTACAGCCTACTAAGTGATGGTTTAAAAAGTTTTATACCTTTTATACCCCCTGCAATCACAGACAATAATGACTCCTATGCAGAGGTGTACACAAATGTCCTGTATAAACACTTAAGCGACTGTATAGACTCGGCTGTACCTATTGGAATTAAAACCAGGTCCTCTTCAAAAACCAAGCTACCCTGGTAGATCTCAAGTATAAACAAGTTATATAACAAAAGAAAGAAACTGATGTCTAAGAACAGGAGGGAACTGACTCAGCAGAGGAAGAATTCCCTCGCCAGCTTGGACAAGCAAATCAGAAATCTTATAAAGTCCTCTAAGACTAATTAAAAAGATAAAATAGCATCCCTAACTAAGGATAATCATAAGGCATTCTTTAACTATGTCCATAATCTAAAACAGAATGCCCAGCTATGTGCCGACCTGGTAGTAGATGGTATCACTAATACTATACTAGAGGAAACTGCCAACCTGCTAGCTGACAGGTTTGGCACAAACTTCACCCCCTTTCCCCACCAGCCATACCCCAAAGCATACCTGACACCAGTCCTCTGCCTAGTATCTCTAATGATCAAATCATATCTGCACTCTACAAGGCCAAAAGCACAGGCTCAATGGGACCATGTAACAGAACAGGTTGCTTATTACACAATCTAAAACAGGATCTAGTGGATCCATTTGGCATTCTTTTTATCCATAGCCTGAGAACTGTTTTTTTTCCAACAGAATGGAGAACAGCAACAGTAATCCCCTTGCACAAAGGGGGCCATCAATCAATCCCAGGAATTCTAGACCCATAAGTCTAACCAGCCATGCAATGCCATGAAAAGAATCATTATGGACCTTATCAACAAGGATATAGGAGACCTTCAAACTCTAGATCCAACCTAGTTTGGCTTCTTTAAGGGTAAAGCACACCTATTAGACCTAGTAGACTTCTTTGAGAAAGTCACCAAAGCACTGGATGAAGGTAGGACAGTGCATACTGCCCATCTTGACCTAGCCAAGGCTTTTGGCACAATCCCCCACTCAGATATCACTGAGAACCTCTCCTAGCTGGGGATTAACCCATATGTCACTAGATGGATAGCCAACTGACTCACCAACAGAACACACACTGTCAAAGTTGGTGACTCCATTTCTACCAGTAAAGCTGTCCCCAGTGGTGTACCACAAAGATTTGTGCTTGTCTTTTACTGTTTGGAATCTATTTCTTGGAAGTCCAGGCTAAAGTAGATGGTCTTTGGCTTACCAAGTTCTCTGATGTTTGCAAATTGGGTGCAATTATTGAGTTTTCCAATTATGTTAACATATTACAGGAGGGGGTAACACAGACAAATGACTGGTGCCAAAAACCATAAAACTAAATGCAAAAAAGTGCATTATTATCCTCTTTGCCAAAGTGGAACTGCCCACTAATTACGATATTGATAGCAGCTCTCTAAGTTCAATCCCAGTAGTGCAAGACCTAGAAACACAGGTAAATAGCAATCTGAACTTGGACCACCAAGTTTCCACAGTGGTAAGGAAAGCCTTCTACATTTCACATCTCATAAGTAAGGGCATCGCATCCAGGTCTAAGGATGCTATAACTCCACTGTACTCGACCCTCATCAGCTCACCAAGACACCTGCAGCAACTGGACAGACCACAGAGGTTTCCCACCAAGAAAGTACAGGGTCTCCAAACCATGACTTTTATGGATAGACTGAAAGCCCTGTCACTGTACTGTGGATCATATAGGCTGCTGAGAGGTGACTTGTGCCTGGTCTACAGGTCAGTCTCTGAACCTGCCCTAATGGAAATGCTGCATATCCGCAAGTCAAGTGACACAAGAGTTAGTCACTCTAGGGATCTTAACCTAGCTTGAGACATTAACGGATTATGCTGGAGAGACAGATATACCTCCCAGAGACTGCTGCTGCTACTGCAAAATAAACTTCTAATTTACATGAAGCAGAGCTCCTCAATGACACTATTTAAGTGCAGCCTGGACAAATGGATGGGAGACTGCAATTTCACCCCAGGGGTGGCACCCATGTCCCTCATGGGCAGGGGTAGTCAATGTTTTTCATAGATTTTTCTCTGCAAATTATGTCCATCTAACCAAGGACAATTGAGGCATCTCTGGATTAACACAGCTAGGCATGTAAGGGCTCCAGGGCTGGTAACTTTTTAACCTCCTATTAATCTATGCACCTATGCTCAAGAGTCAGTAGTATGTTATTAATATATGAAACAGATTATAATGGTATAAATAATCTTATGAAACTGAATGGGAAAATTTTCCACTGTTTCAAGGAAGGATATATTTTAGATGAAGGGACTGAGTTTACCTATATAAACATAAGAATAGGAGGTAATAAGCACCACTCCTATACAAAGAGCAAGGGTATGCTAAATGTGAGGCTTGCACATAATGTGTTAATGTTTATGAAAGAGCTGAACAGAGATTAAATATTACAGACCACCTGTTTACAATTAAACATATAGATGTGATTTAAATGATGTATTTAAGCTTTTGTGACTTGTGTCATTATTTCTGTAAAGCCAAAAGTGAGCTATCCCTGCATTAAGAGATATATGAAGATAAGTATGATATTTGAAAGACAAATAACTAAAAAGGCACTTTATAAGCATATTTTGAACTGGACACAACATAAAAGGCTTTTATTTGTTTTAGAACAAATAGTAGCAAACAATTAAGAGTTTACTGGGAGCTTAAAATAGTATATTGGAAGCTCATATGACAATTGCATCTTAATGCTGGAAAAGCTCCAAGACTTAATGAAGCTATTTCTGTCAGTAGCATACTTACAATGCAAGCTGCTAAACTTTAATTTTATTAATGACTAGAGCATTTTCTTTTCCCATGCAGTTTTTTACATGTATTTCTTATACCCATTTTATGCTTTACAGCTAGTTATTTTTTATTGCATTCAACCTTGAGAACATTTAGTAGAGAGAAAAAAAGATGTTTATAAAGCACAGGCAGAAAAGGCTTAATGAAGTGGAAGAAATGAGTGCTTTTCTGTGAAGGCTAATGTTGGACAAACTGTCTTTAAAAGTAGAAATGAGATATAAGCAAGAACATGAAAGACTTAAATTGTGTGATAAATAGAGTATTTTAATAGACTGTAGGAGGAGTAAAATGTCTTGAGAGAATGTTCAAGAAGAATATAAATACAGTTTCTTTCAGGAGATAAACATGGACATGCTGTTATATGGGGAGCATAGCAATGTTAACAACAATGCAAAGAAAAAATGGATCAGATTGTGATGGGTGCATTATGCCAAAAGATTAAAAAAAAATGTAAACCAACAAAGATAAGCCACAGGCCAAAGAGACTCTGACAGATAGTATGATCAATAAACAAGTGATGTACACCAAACGATGCAAAAACAATAGATTAATGTTGTGATGCCCGTGCCCTGGCCCAGCAATCAAGGAGCCTCAATCCTCACGACTAATACCAGTGAGAGGCATCTCATATAGAAGGAAAGGATAACAAATACACACAGTAAAGTGCAATTTCCCTTAACAGCACACAGAGATCACAGTCAGTCTGGGGCTGGTCACTCCCTTGCTCTCCAGGTCCACAATAAGACTCCCCACTGGCACAGCTATAGGGTCCAGATCTCGGCCCAGTGGGCAAGCTAAAACCTTCAGCACCCTCTCTGTCCAACCAGTGCTTTGTGTCCCTGTCCAAGTAGCTGACACACACACACATGCACACACACATTGAGAAGAGTTCATACAACCACACATACACTCCTGGGGAAGGCTGGCACAGGTTCTCCAGCTTTGCCCCTTTTTACCAGACTGTACAGTAGTACCAGCTGCCACCACTCACTAATATTTATCAGCTACTCAAAGGCCCTTGCAAGGGTGTCCAATTATTACAGTGTAATATTAATATCCAATTGGTAATATAGCCCAGGTCTAAAGCTATCAAAGTGGCTTTGTACAATTTTACCAAAGGCATGCAAATACTCTAAAGAGCTTAAATTATCTCTACAAAAACAGCCACAGTCGTAAGGATTTAAAAATATTTAATAACAAATAGTCAAAACACAAGACAATACTTTTACTACACAGTGCTAGTCAAGAGTTCAGAGATCACAGAGAAATACTTAAAATAATTCAGTAGTACAGTTCTGACATCACAGAAAAACACAGCCTAATCTTTCTAGTTTCTTTCTATTTCTAAGAAAAAACACAGGTCTAAGATAAACTTACATATAGAGCAAGACAGTGCTGATGAGTTGGATGGGCAATACAAAAATGCTTAATGCTCTCTGATTCTCTCTGTTTTTAAAATCACATTCCTGGTTCACATTAAATCATTCTTCACAGTTCCCTGGGTTCCTAGGCTAACAGAAACTACATTTACATTCTTCACCTGTGGGCAGAAACCAGAGCAATAAAGGACATTTATGCATGCAAATGCTGGCCATTAACTCTGGCCTGAAAACAATAGGCAGGATGCCCCACTCTAGACTCACTGGCACCGAGTCCTAACATCAAAGAGTCACAACATGCTTTACTTGGTCAGCAGAGTGCACTGTTGCACTGTTGTTACATTTTTTTTCCAGTTCCACATATAACACTATTTCTACCATTTAAGACAACAAGCCCTTGGTTTACATTAATATTTACAGATGACAGAATTATCTCCAAAATTCTATCTGGCTAGGCTGGCAACCTTCATCTATCTTCACCCAATCTTCATATGTCTCCCCCCCTCAGAGAACTCAAGCTAGTTTTTCAAGTGACCCTTGAGAAACACTGCTTGAGGTAGTTAGGTCTATCTGAGTGTACCATACCCCATTCCCTGTCTCTAGAGCCCATCTGCATTAGCATTGCTAATCCCACTGTGGTGCTGCATGGACATATCATATGCCTGCAACCCCAGGCTCCATGTTAGCAACTTGGCATTTTGCTAGCTGGCTCTGTTTAACCATGTTAGGGAGGGGTGTGATCTGTCATAACAGTGAATTTCCTTCCATACAGATAAGGCTGAATTTTCTGCAGTGCCCACACTATGGCTAGACATTCCTTTTCTACAGCTGCATAACATTCCTCCCTGGGATGGAGCCTATGACTGAGATAAATCACTGAGTGCTCTTCCTCCTCTGATGAAATCTAGGTACAGCCCCCACCCCATGGTTTGAAGCATCCACCTGCAAAACAAATTCCCTGCTGTAATCTGGACTGGCTAATACAGGGGGTCATCCCAAAGCTTCCTGCTCACATGCTGGGGTCCACACTACCTTATCTGGCATGTTTTTTCTTGTCAGGCCTGTGAGGGGAGCTACTATGGTACTATAACTGGGGATGAACTTTCTGTAGTACCCTGCTGTCCCTAAAAATGCCCTCACCTGCTTTTTAGTAACAGGTGCCAGCCATGCCTGAATGGCTTCCACTTTGGCAGGTTCTGGCCTTATCTTACCACTCCCCACTCTATGTCCTAGGTAGGAGACCTCTGCCATACCCACCTGACATTTTCTCGGCTTAATGGTCAACCCTGCTCTCTGTAGTCTGCCCAGCACCTCCCTGACATCCTGTTAAGAAGAATTCACATTTTTGGAACAGTGGTCAAACGGGTCAACTAAGGGACTGGAAATGGGGAGGGAAATGGAAAAAGCAACATTCATACCAAAATGTTGGAAATCAATGGAACGGCAGGTTTGTGAATCAACCAAGAAACTAGAGATTGAGATAAGTAAGCACAAAACTAATAAGGAAAATCTTAGCAGTGATCAAATTATTATTAAAACAGGTGTATTGAATAGTTATAAAAATTTTAATATATATAATTACACTGATTTAGTACTTAACACCTCTCACTTCAAGTTATTTTCTAAAGGTATGAAATACATTCCCACAATCAATTTTAAACTAGTAGACTGCTTAAGTGAGATCAAATTATACATAAAGAAATTAAATTTAGCCATTATGTTTCACAATACGGATGATAAAGGATGGAATCAGAATACTGGCTATAACTTATTAAAAAAGAAAAGTTGTTTATGCCTTTAATGAATTCAACTTTGGCAGTATATGAAAAATCAGTTACCAAACAAATATATCAATTACAAAACATCATAGGTGGTAAAAAAGTTAAATCAAATTTGTCTGATGAAGAAATAAAGATATTAAATGATACGAGGAATGACAAAACAATTTGTGTAATGAAACCTGACAAAGGTGGGGGAATAGTGATATATGACAACATGACATATGCATCCAAAATGTATGACATTTTACATGCTTCAGGAAATTATGAGGTTATTTCCTTAATTGAAATAAATTTGGCATATAGAAGGATCAATATGCATATAGAGGAATTTTTGATCGACAAACGTATTACCAAGGATACGTATGATTATTTGAAGGTGGATTATCTGGTGGCAGCATCTTTGGTAGGAATTCCTAAAATTCACAAAAATATTGGGCAGGATTCACGAAACCTCCGTGTAAGAGTTAGCAAGTCTTACACGGAGGCTGCAGTTAAACGGTGTGATGTCAGCATGCCATGCATATTCATGAGGGCATGCTGAATCAAACCCTAGGCTAACACGGTCCGTGTAGCAAAGTAGGGGGCGTGTCCACACGGTGAGTCCTGCAAAGGGACACGCCCCCAGAAGAATCACAGTCCTGAAAGGAAACTCCCACGAGTGAGTCCGCAGAAATGTCAAGAAACAACACCACACATGCCCCCACAGACTATAAACCCAACTGTAATGTAAAACGTAAAAATTAACAGTTTAATTTTTTTTTTATAATTTCAAAAATGTTTGCCCATAATTGCGCTCATTTGCGCGGGTCTGCCCTTCGCTCAGCCACTGTTAGCAGTCATTGAAAAAGCATATAAGATCTAAATATGCAAATTAAGCCAAGTAGCAATAGCGTAGTGGTAGAGACGTCGGCCAAAGAGGAGGTAGTCACGGTTCGAGCCCCAACATCATTTTTTATTTTTAGTGACATAAGCACGAAACAATCCCCTGACATATATGTACATATATATAACTATAATTTAAGTAAAATGTAATGAAACGGGCCATGTATTTTGAAGAAATCTAATACAATAAAAAAAAAAATTTATAAGTGCCCATAGCTGAGCAACACTCTAACAAGCTGAGTATGACTGCCCGCAGGTGACCAGTGGTGTAACAGGTGTAATATACGTGCCCGGAGTTGAGCAGTGCTTTAACATGCTAAAAGTGTGTGCCTGTAGTTGAGCAACATTTATCATAGTGTAATATGCGTGTTCATAGCCAAATAATGCGTTAACCAGCGTAACCCATTTGCGCGGAGCTGCGCAGCATGCCAACCGGCTTACCGGCGGGCAACATTGAGCAACCTGAATCAAAGCCGCCTTTACACAGACACACCTCTTAGCCTGTCTAGACAGTAGTAAAATAAAAAAAAGCAATGCCCAGGCTCAAACTCAGGATACTGTGCATCATAGCCAAAGTACTGAACCACTAAGCCATGACAGCTGTACTGAAAAATGCAGTATTAGCATATATATAGGAATGAATGGAAATAGAAGCATGACAAAGCAGGTTTTTTCAAGCTGATACAATTCCAAAATGGCCAATCACAGATAAGTGTGGGAAAAACGGCATATATAAGCCCCATAGGCAGGAATACACAGCATAACTGATTGTGGAACCTATTTGCAGTCAGGATGGCAGGTGTAGGAGAGGGTAGTCACTTCTGAGCATAGAGGTGGGGTGTTGAGGAGTCCAAATATATGGTTTGGATCCTAGTCCACGATCATGAGGCTCAACTCATGCAGGGCCAGGTTCTGTGGGGAGCATACAAGGCAGAGGCGTGGAACCGGTTGGCACATGATCTCACCAGTGCCACAGGCATACCAAGGACTGGTGAACAGGTCCGTTACCACCATGTGGACCTGAAGAGACGAAAGCAGGACCAACTGAACCATTGGATCCAGGAAGCCCGGCAAATGCCCAACGCCCCACTACTGAGTAAGTATCCATGTAATTACGTATGTAAGGAATTATCCTAGCTGATATTATGGAGATGCATGTTCCAATATTACTTCATTTATATTACAGCTGCAGGTGTGCGTTCTGCGAATCGGTGAGCCTATGGTGATAGGCTGGAGCGGTTGCGCCACCAGGCAGGTTAGTAATTATTTTTCTGTAATTGTTATACAATATAAGTGAGACAGCTTGTAAAAGAGTTCAGTGTAGTTACATATTAATAAAGTTCAAATAACACTAGAAGAAATATTCTGCTAGTACTGTATGATTAGATAAGTGATGCAGCCTGTAATCCAGAAATAAAAATCAAACAAGTCTGAAATAGAGATTTCCCACCTGTATTGTAATATCAGATAACCTGCTGCAGCCTGAAAATTAGTGGTAAACAAGCTAAAGACAATAAACATGTGTCAAATACATCCCCTTTGAAAATCTGCCATATGAAACAAGTGAGTCTGTTGGAAAGGATTGTTGTAACCAAGTATGACATGTTAATAATGCCTAGAATAAAGTACTATCTTGAATTGTAAAAATAAAACAAGTGAGAGTGTGAGAAAGAGGTATGAATCGACCAAGAAAGCTGTTATAACTTTTGAATAAAGTATACTGCAGTCAGTATATAATGAAATGAATGAGACAGCCACAACCAAACAGTGAAATGTTTGTAATAAAGTACTGAAGCTGGAATGTGTCTGTCCCACAATTTGGATATGTTGCTGTACCCTTGCAATATGGAGATAGTATGGTTGTATGAAATAATGAACATCCACAGTTGTCTAGAGCCATATAAATCAAATGTAGCAGGATGCTGTACCTGAACACAGCCAGATATGAGCGTGTATGAATAAAAATGCAATGTATATTAATGTAGCAGTAACAGTCCCATCACCAACATTCCTAAGGTTACATATAGGAAACTGTACTAAGACCTGTAGGGTATATATATCTGCAGCTACTAGAGATGTACAGCATATGTATAGGTAGTTGAAGTTGTTAATGAAATATTTCTTCACCCTACCCTATATTCACAAATAATGCCATTCCACAACAAACTGCATATGTGTATTCACAATTAATTCCTATGGACATTTGTCCTGTTGGTTCAAACATATTTGCACGTACGTTGATGCATGTGCCCTGTTCACATATCCAAACCTGATGGCCTGTTGCCATCAATCAACCCTGCATGCTGTTGGATAGTGTACTGTTGTTCAAAATATGCACGTGTTATGCTTGTTGTTCAATGTTTGGAATTCATGGGTGTTTTGTTAATGGGAATACTGACGCATGCTGTTACAATTAATTTTGAATGGTATTGTGTGTTACTAACCCAAAATGTCATAAAATATTGCTAAACATAGGACAACAGGGAAGGTGGGTTCCAGCAGACCCACCTCTCCCACCTCATCTGGCGAGTGCACCTGGCACTAGTTCCCAGGCCGGAACCTCCTCCGGTGGCCCTGTGCCACCTTCAGGTGGAAGTGCTGCAGGGGATGAGGCTCATGCCCCCTATGCAAGCATGGCCAGAGGAGAACGTCCACTCACCCTCCAAAGTGTCCGGTCTGTGGTGCGTAGCGAGATCAGGCATTCTGTGCTTGAACCCCTATGCCAGCTTGAGGATCAGGTGGTGCAACTCATGGGTGTGCCTGCTGCCTGTCCTACACAGCCCCCAGCACAGCCCTGTCCTGGGCTGTGAAGGTGCAGTGGCAACTGCCCATGGGTGGGGATCTCAGTTCCACTGTTGCCATCTGTGGGCTCATGGGCTCGCGATATCCAAACATCCGTCCCTGTCAATTGTGTCCCCCCCCACATGTGTCATACTCCGCCCCTGTATGCGTCTTGTTTGTCTTGTCTGTTAACCTCCCCTACCTACCTCCCCAAATATACCTACTTCCTGTACCTCATATTCCACTCTCACCTGAAAAAAAAAATAAAAAAAGGGCATTCTGTTCCCACAAAAAAATTACGCCCCATACATAGCTAACCATTTTGCAGACATGTCTGCTGGACATGTGAACTGGTAATTACAATTGGTTGTACAACATATTTTGTTGTCCTCACCCCTCTCTCAGGGGTGGAAGGTTTCAAATTTCACACCAAATTACACACATATGCACAGCTGTTGCTGATAAAGAAATGGGCAGCTATGGGCCTTTCCTACATCCTTCCTGCAAATCACGAGCTTGTTTTCCTACTGTTCTACCCTCTTTGTACCCCCTTTTTCACCACTTTCCTATCTCCCCATTTTCTTTTCTTTCAAAGAAATTAGCATGGGTGTGCGTGAGAGTAAGCACTTTTAAGCAGTTGTCAGCAGGTGTGCACTTGTGTGCGCTTAGCTAAGCGCATGTGCGTGAAACTAAGTGACAGTGCGCATGCGTGAGCACCGCACAAACCAGCGCTAACCCACTTACAACTGCTTAAAAGTGCCTTAGTCACTCTGAATGACAAGGCCTGTAGACTGCTCAGCCCGAAAATAAAATTCCTCTGTCAGTCTCGAACCTAGGACCTTGGAAACACTAGTCTGCATGACTTACCACTAAGCCACGACTGATATACAAGAGCTTTGTGCTGAAAGCAATATATCATGAAATAGTAGGACTGAATGTAAAGGGAATATAGGAAGGCTATTACACAAAGCTTTTCTTGTATCTTTACTGGCAATTCTTGTGGATTTGTATAACATTAGTGTGAGAAGAGAAACAGCCATGCTAGTCAGTAGCTAGCAGGTAATAATGTGACAGTAGCACCTTGCAAACCACACACACTATCAGAGCAGGATAAACACTGCCATATTTGAATAGGTAAGAGGCCAGACCTCGCAACTGTGACTGATTTACAAGGATGTCCCTGATTTGAAAACAAATGTTAACTGTGCCCCACTGACTCCCTGTGAAATGAACTAACAGTAGGCAGAAAGGTGTTTTATCCCACGTAATGGTAACTGTCAATTACTGAAAGTATGCACTACTTGCATGTCAGAAATGGTGTAGTAATACATATGCTCAAAATACCCCACAGTCACAACTGCAGAATATCTGAAATATATCACGGGTGTATCCCACTGATATGTACCATTCCCTGAGGCTGATAAAAAATACACCTGAGAGTATCTGAGGCCTGCAAGTGTCACAAACTTACAGGCATATCATTCTGTCTGCTGTCACACACTCTGTGAATAGCTGTAGAATAGCTTCCACAAGCACACCCGCATGTAGGTGTACAACCCACAAATATCAAAGGGTGTAGCCAACTAATAAAATAAGGACAGTATAGCAGTTTACAAGCGCTGCATGTGCCTGCTATCCATTACTGTTAGTACAAAGTACAAGGCCCCACTACTGCTCAGCAGCAAAATAAAATACCCTTGTAGGTGTCAAGCCCCACACCTTGGCCAGACCAGACTGCATGCAGTACCACCAAACCACACCAAACATATAAAGAATTGCAGCTGAAAGAAATATAGCAAGCATTACAAGGAGTGAATGTAAATGGAAAATAGGAAAGCCATAGCAACACATTCCAGTAAAGACACCTAGCAGGCATTCAAGGAGTGAATGTAAAGGCCAAATAGTGAAGCCATAGCAACAAATTGCAAGAGCCACTGCTGTATACCAGTTACTCCACAAGTCCCACAGAAAAGCACATACTTCCATTTAAACAGTATTAGTATTAATAGGTGTCAGTTAACATACACACTGAGAAGAATGAACTGGAGGAAGCAATAGTCAGGTTTCAGTACAACATGCATTTCAGTGCCTACAACACAGCCTGAAATATGAGAGACATACCAGCCTTTACACTCACAGAACAGTGTCGACAGCATACCAGCATAGTCCCCACCTTGAAAATCTGAAAGGGCTACGCTTACCTAACCTAACATTTTATAGCACTGTCCTGAAATCACAGTGAGAACTGCAATTACCACACAGCAGGCTGCATGCAATTAGTAAATGCTGGCTAACAATTGGTGCAGAGGCCATCACATGCACATGTGCATATACCTACAAAAGCAGCCTGTACTCCCAGTCCACACATGCAATACTTTCATTGCAACATCCGGAGGGAGAGACAGAGAGAGAGAGAGATAGAGAGACAAAGAGACAAAGAGACAGAGAGAGGCACCAAAAAAACAATAAAAACCAGCAAGCTAACCAGCAGCAGGCCACCAAGCAGCAAGCCATCACAAACAGCAGTGACAAATAAAGGTAATGTAAACTAATAATCTAATAGTCTACATACTGCAACTGTTAGTGAAGGCTGGACATACATATGTATTTGAAGGTTGCTATGTGCACATATCAATGTAGGTTGTAGTGCAACGTACAATGTAGGTTGTACAGTAATTGATGTTTAGCAGTATGTTAGTGTGTGTACTTGTATGTGTAAATAAAAAAGTATATATATATATATATATATATATATATATATATATATATATATATATATATATATTATATGTATGTATATTTATATATATATATATATATATATATATATATATATATATATATATATAATATGCATATATGTGTACATAGATAGAGAGGGATGTATAAATAGATAGACGTATATAGATAGATAGATAAAATATGTATATACATATATATGTAATAGACACATACATATATAGATATATATAGATACATACACATATACAGACAGATATGAATGTCTAGAGATATGTATGTATATAAATCTCTCTCTCTCTCTCTCTCTATATATATATATATATATATATATATATATATAATATAAATATATATATATATATATATATATATATATATATATATATATATATATATATATATATATATATATATATATACACTGAGAGAGGCACATGTGTGCAGATGTAGTGCAACAGGTGCCTGGTGACAAAGGCATGGACTGAACACCAGTGTGGATACTGGAGTACCATACCCCATTCCAAAACACTTACACCACTAACCACCACATAGGTAGTTGCCTGCCTACTACTGGATGTGTCAGGAGGGAACATGGGAAACAAGTGTACAATAGCCTCCCTTTGATATTCACAGTGGCACACTAGTCTTGTAATTCCTGTACATGGTACGTGTCAGCACAAATGGTGTGTCAGCTAGGGAAATGTAGGTCACTGTACCCCTCTACACCTCACAATGCCCTACATGGTATGTACCTCCCATGACAACTACAGAAAGGGAGAAGGACACAGTCATACCTAACAAACAGTGATAATGCCCTCAAACACATTACCTATGCAGAGTGACTGACAAAACCACAGATAGAGTGCCTCTCATACTACCTACACAGAGGTTACCACTGCTGGATATACATAGTTAGGTCACACCCATAACAGTTGTCCAACAACCATGGTAACACCTCACAATATCCCCAGCCTAAATGACCTATGTCTGTCATCCTTGGCACCGCAGTAAAGAGCACATGGTGGAGGTACAGGATCCTACCCACAAATAAGCCATACCCTGGAGTAAACCACCCAGCATTAAGAAGCAAGGCTCCTCATTAGTAGATGTCAGCCATACCCCTGTTGAATGTAATGCAGATAGGTAATATGCCATATGAGTCACTCTGTGTAACTGTTTGACAAGAGCAGGTACAATCACATTACATGTGTCCCAAGGGGCAGGGTAGCATAACAGTATGCTGCTGTAGGCCCAGGGCAAATAGCATACTACCTACCTATGACACAATGCACACACACATGTACTCATTGCAATACCAACTATGTGAGGTGGAATGAGTGTGCCACTGACTGTGTGCAAGGTCTGTAATGGTGTGATTGCTCAGCATGACTTTGTGTCTGTCATGGTAGTGTGTGTCCTTGGTGTGAGGCCAGAGAAAGATGTGTCAGGTATTGGGATACAAACATACTACATTGCCATATGTTGTGCTGTGGTTCCCTGCATGTGACTGCGGTATAGGTAGGGGTATGGCCACAAAGACTAGGGTGCATTACCATTAAAATTTTTTACTGTGCATTGCATGCATTGCATAGGTTGACAATGTTCCCCATCCATTACCTTGATACAAACCCCCAGTGTGAGGTTGTGCATTGGACCTCAAAGAGTGTGCCGACTGCTGGTGTATACTAGTTTGTTGTATGGAGTGTGCCAGGCACTGTCACACAGTTGTTGGCTGAGCACTGATATGTGGTCATTTACATGTGTATCCCCCAATAGACAGACAGATGCTATATATGGCAGTTCAGTGATATCACTACAGTAGAGTATTATGTGTGCCATATCACTTGCTCACATATTTTTCTTTCCCTTCCAGGGCGATGGTGCACCAGCGCAACCCCACGTACTCTGTTGCAGAGGAAGAGGAGATACACCAGAGCCTGGTGCGGGATTTTACCACACTCTTTTTCTGCACCAGCCAGAACCAGCAGGAGAGGGCTGCACTGTGGCAAGACCTTGTCCGTCAGGCAAATGACATAGGCATGCATAACCGGACATATGAGCAGGTACACCATCACTGCAGTGATTTAATTAGAAATGTCCGTCAGCGTGCATCTGATATCCACAGGCAACAGCTTGCCACAGGTGGTGGGGCGGCTATACACCCCCCCTCACCAGACTGGAGGGGCTCCTCCTAAGTGTTGTGGCTCCAGCCCAACAACAACAACATCTGCAGACATGTGTAATGATGGAGGCTGGAGCCACCCAGCATGTGGACATGGAGCGTGCAGGTAACATGCCATATCTATAGTTGACTGTTCTCTACACTGGTAGTTTATGCATGTGTGAGGTGTGTACTGTGTTTGTAGCTGTTATCCTGGTAATTATTGTGCAAGAGTGATATTCTTAATATCAGCAGTAGACCTGTGAAAGCCAACTGTTGTACTACTGAACTGTATCATACTCACAGTATCAATGGCGCAGCTGTGCCCAATGGCAATAAATGTCTTATTTGTGCAGGTCCCTCTGGTATAACAGCAAGGCAGCCAATCCATGCTGGTGAGTGTGTAATAACAATACTTTTAATACTAATGATAATAATAGTAATAATACCCTCAAACAGTATTGCTATGTGTTTGATTGCAGGTGTGTTTGTGTCTGTGTGTTTGTATCTCATGTACTGAGGAGTGTGCATGTGTGCATGTGCCCATGTGTGCATGTGTGCATGTGCCCATGTGCCCATGTGCGCATGTGTGCATGTGTGCATGTGTGCATGTGTGCATGTGCCCATGTGTGCATGTGTGCATGTGCGCATGTGTGCATGTGTGCATGTGCCCGTGTGCATCTGTGGTAACATTGTGTACACATTGTAATCTGTGTTTCCTGTCTTCCTCTCACAGGTTCTGGTGTTGCTCTGGTGGTGTGCAGCATGGAACCTGAATCCACTGCTGGGGATAGTGATAATGATGAAACATGTGTAATGGCACAAGGAGGTGTGCCAGGGTCCGTTGTTGGTCAGCCAGTTGACAGTACACAGCAGTCAACCCCATCAATGCACCCAGTCATCCTGCCAATACATCCATTGTCACCAATGTCCTTAGGTGATGGACAGCATACAGTGGGCATTGACCAGGGTAATGTGGTATCAGTGGCACATGCATCCCCTCACAGCAGCCATGGCCAGAGTCCTGACATGGTACCACACAGGGAGATGTCCAGGGGTTCTCGTGGGAGCATCCATGGTCGTACTGCCCCTGTCAGATGTGCCCACAGAGGTCTTTCAACCTCAGCTATGTTCCAGGCTGTAATGCAGGCACAGACACGTATGGAACGGTACACCAGACAGGGTCTGAGGGAGCTGAGAGCACATCGTACTGCTATGAATGACACTATGCGTGAAGTTGCGGCTGCCATCCGTAATTTCACCGAGGTCATTGACAGACATTGGGGGGACACATTAGATCTGTTCCACAACTAGATGTTCATGAGCCAAAGCAATGCAGGATGGTTGAGGTGTCGACGTGGACGTATGCCAGCAACATCAGCAACTGGCAGTCCTTGCAGACGACAACAAACCTGCGGCCGCTCCCATAGTGCCAGTACCAGCCCCAGCAGTGCTGGGTCTGTGCTGTCATCTGACCGCCCTAGGAGACCACGTGCACATGGCTCTGGGCAGTCCCAACAGGGACATGTCTCCAGTCATCAACCAACTGCTTCTGATGACAGTACCCAGTCCAGCTTAGTACCTGATACTGTCCGTAGCACCCCTGCCAGGCACAGGTACAGTGTCGATGGCCAGAGACAGTGATCTGTATGACCTGGCAGGTACAGTCTGTGGCTGTCCACAAACACCCTTATATGGCAGCCACGAGGTGGAACTGTGTGCATGCATACACACATGCATAATGCTAACACCTAGGGCTAACACATACACGCACACACCGCATCAACATTGCCCCATCATGTACTGTTGACCCTCACTAACACACACACACATACATGTCGATTGGTTGTATCAGTGGCAGACTCAGGCATACCAAGTACACACCCTGTGCATATGATGAAACTGTGCCACCTCCTGCAATCTGTAACATTGATGCAGGAACAGGTTAACATGGTGCTGATGCACAGGGTGACTACATAGAAGTGTAGTAATATTATCATGTTGTCAACAGTACAGTGTAATGATATCATTGTGGGTATATCCCAGCATGCCTGATGCATTAACAGTATGATTGTCATTGTATTGTTGGGTACACCACTATTAATTATCATAGTGTAATGTCTGCACATCTTTGCTTTCTGGTGGTAAGGCTGAAAACAGAAGGCCACCTACATAGGTAGCACATGGGATAAGAAAATGAAAGTAATGATATTCAATGACAGACATGTAAACTGCAAGATGCATGCAGTCCAAACTCTACTCTGCATGGAGAATGTTGATATCTGTGCAGTAATAGACAACAGGTTCAAGACTCCCAAGAACACCCTAGCACTACCAGGTTACATCTCATACCATGCTTGATAGCCCCAAAACATGGAACTAACTATGACAGGAGGGTGAGTCTCATTAAATGTCAAGGATACTGTGGCGGCAGGACAGGTAGCTTACATCCGTCTAAGTTGGGAACTGCTGATTGAGGGCACAGTGTCTGTTATTCTAAATGTGTATTAGTTCTGGTTTAAGCACTTGGGCTTCAGGCCAGTTATTTTACATTATGAAGGTTCATGGTCTGCACTCTTGTGGGAGGAGAGGCTGGACTCTGCCCATCTGAGCATGGAATTTCTGGCTAAAGGCTTATAGTGCCTGCATATGTGAACTGTTTCTTACTGAAATTGGTACACCTTGTTTGCTGTAGCATAGACTAGATCCAGGCCTGCTGAATGTAGCTTTGTTTGTGTGCTTGTTTGCTTGTTATTTCCCTGAAACACTAATTCCACTTGAAACACAGCTTTTCAGTGCTTCTGTGGATCCCTAGTGATATCTGCATTGCTTACTGTACTTATTTCCTTGTTTCACTTGAAAGAAAGTTACTGTTTGTCATTTTTGCATTTAAGTTACCTGTAACACATTGCATTTGAGTTACCTGGCACTTGCTCACTAAAGCATTTATATATGCCAGCACTAACAAATTAAAGGCACTACACCCTCACAAACTCACCTTGAGTACCTTGTTCCCCATTGGCCCTTTTTGTTGTCAATTATAAAGGAATTCCCAATACTATTCTAGCATGTCCAAAGGTCAGTTGTCAATCTCCTCACTGGTCCAGCTGGTGAATCTGGGAATCTTGAGGCAATGTTACAACTGCCTCATGTACACAGACAGCCCTCTCCTCCCCCCAACAAATTCCAACACATGTGAGAGATGCACCCATATAGCCAAACTGGAGGCTAAGCTCTCTCAACTGAGTACTGGCGAAACCTGTCAGGAGGAGAAGGAAACCACAGTCACTCCAATTCCAGTCTCACATAGACCTACCACAACAGCAATCCAAACACATAAACACACAAAAACATACTCGGTCTCTAAATAAGCAGCAGAGACCTCCAAAGCAGACACCCAAGCAACCGCTACCCCAGAACAGACCACATGCAACACATAGCACACAAAGCCGGTGTGCCGAACAGTCACAGCCCTTAAGGCTAAACAACATACCTGATACACTTGTAATAGGTGACTCTATCGTCAGGCACACTGATGTCCCGCTCACCAGGCTGAACAAGGAGAAGGTCACGGTGAGATGCCTGCTGGGTGCTATGATCCGTCACATAACACAAGCACACAGGTCACTCCAAGGCAAGTACAAGTATGACTCAGTCATTGTCCATGCCAGTGTGAATGACCTGAGACGTACCTCCCTGGACTACATGATAAGAGACATAGAAGAGCTCTCTGAGCATGTGGCCCAGGCTGGTATGACCCTGACCTTGAGTAGCATCTTACCCTCACCAAGAATGATGCCACAATATGAAGACAAGATGATCAATTTCAACAACTGGCTTAAGTTTTCGTGTCATTCAAAGGGGATCCAATGCCTGTCAGCTTGGGATGACATGCTCGACAAGCCACGATGCTTTGCTAGGGACGGCTTGCTCCTGTCACCCCTGGGCTTTCGGATATTGGCAAAGGCTCTTTCTACCCCCATAGTGCGTTTTTTAGGCAAGGCTCAAAAGACAAAACCACCTCCATAGGTATCACAAGGGATAGGAAACTAATAGTAATGCTACTCAACACCAGCAGTGTAAACCTCAAGATGCATGCACTGGAAACTGTCCTTAGCATGGAGAACATCAATATCTGTGCAGTAACAGAATCCTGGTTCAAGTCTCCCGAGAGCACCCCAGCACTGCCAGGTTATACCTCATACCATGCTTGTCGACCACAAACTTGCACCGAACCAGAACAGGAAGGGGAGTATCAATATTCGTCAAAGATACACACACCTCCAGGTTGGTGGCACAGCACGAAGCATCAGAGACTATCCATGTGCAACTAACAGTGGGTAAAACTGTCTTCCAGTTTATAGCCTGGCACACACCACCCTCCCAAACCCAGGAACCCCACTTGGCCTTCCTGAGAACACTGGAAATATGAAGGTCTCTTCAAACACCATTATATTGGTGGACTTCAACTACCCAAATATAGACTGGGAGCATTACTCTAGCTCCAACACCCTAGCTCAAAGGTTCCTAGCATTTATACACTCAAATGCTATGGAGCAACTTGTCACCACTCCCACAAGAGGGGGAAACATACAGGACCTGATCATCACCAACATGGGGACTCTATGCTCCAGACCAGCAGTGTACCCCTCACTTGTAAGATCAGACCATAAACTCATCTCACTTGATATTCACATCCCAACCCCACCCCCTGCCCACAAAACCACAGTGTAAAACTTCTCTACAGCAAATTCCACACCCCTCAAAACTGAAGTGGAATCCTTCAAAGCCCCCGGGCCTGTGGAAAATATGGTCCAGACCACAGAATCCTTTATAAACGCATTCTATGAACACCTTCAGGAATGCATGGATCATGAAATCCCAAATAAAAACAAGACCCAATCCTGCAAAGGCAGACATCCTGTCTGGTGGACCACAGCCAAAAACAAACTATACTATAGAAGGAGGAAGCTACTACATGATAGAGCAAAATCCCAAAAAGGGGAGGCATCTCTGTTCAGTGTTAGCAAAATACTACAGGCACTCATAAAATCGTCTAAGGCCAGGTTTGAGAGAAGAAATGCACAGGACACTAAGGATAATCACAAGGCTTTCTTTAGTTATGTAAGGAACCTGGGTGGGAATTCCCAGATATGCTCAGAATTAGTCCAAAATGACAAAAAACTACACCAAACCCGCAGACATTGCAAACATCCTAGCTGACTGGTTCAGTGCAAACTTCTCCCCCCCCTCCCCACCAGAAGGGCAAGTATCTATCCCAGCAGTGTGCTGTCCCCCTGACATCTCAGATGCTCAGGTAAGAGTCGCCCTCTCCAAAGCAAATAACACAGCATCAATGGGACCAGACGGTGTCCCGGGCTGCATCCTACATGAACTCCAAGATGAGCTAAACCCAAACATAAAACTACTGTTCAGTCTCAGCCTTACCACAAGATATGTACCCAAAGAGTGGCGTACAGCAACAGTGGTCCCTCTACACAAAGGTGGTGCCACAACGGATCCTGTAAACTATCACCCCATAAGCCTGACTAGCTTGCTCTGCAAAGCTATGGAAAGGATCATCATGGACCTCATACATACAGATATTGGGGACCTACAGACACTGGATTCTACCCAGTTTGGCTTTAAGGCCAGATCCTGCCTCTTAAACCTGGTTGATTTCTTTGAAACAGTCACCAAGGCCATTGACAAGGGGAAGGTGGTCTGCACAGCCTACCTGGACCTCGCAAAAGCCTTCGATACAATACCCCACTCGGGCATTATAGATAAGCTCACCAGCTTAAATATAAACCCCTATGTCACTAGATAGGTTACAAACTGGCTCAAGGACAGAACCCACATGGTTAGAATTGCTGGAGCCATGTCAGACTCCAAACCAGTTACAAGTGGTGCCCCACAAGGCTCAGTCCTGGGACCTCTCCTGTTCGGTATATATTTCTTGGAGGTACAGGCCAACACGGACGGACTGTGGCTGACCAAGTTCGTGGATGACTGCAAACTGGGCGCTATAATTGACTCTCCAGCCGACACAACCATCCTCCAAAAGGGCCTCATAGAAACAGACAACTGGTGCTAGAGCCATGGCCTCAAGCTAAATGCCACAAAGTGTATAGTCATCCCCTTTGGCAAACACAAAGTGGCCACAAATGACCACATAGGTGGTAATCCATTAAGTACAGAAGAAGTAATTATGGACATGGGGACCGAAGTTGATAGCAATCTCTCATTTGATAACCACATGGCCAAAGTGGTTGGAAAACATTTTATATAGCCCACCTAATCATGACAGGATTCACATCTAGATCAGGAGAGGTCATCGTGCCTCTTTACTCATCCCTCATCAGGACCATAATTGAGTATAATGCCCCTTTTGGGATTTACCTTACCAGACACCTGCAGCAACTGGAAAGACCACAAAAGTACCTCAGCAAGAGGATCAAAGGGTTCAAACAGATGCCATATGCTGCCCGGTTAACATAACTCCATGCTCAGTGGCATACCGCCTGCTCAGAGGCAATCTGTGCCAGACGTATAATGCCATGTCCAACCCGGAAGTAATGGACATGCTGCACCTCAGAAAATCCAAATCCCATCGAGCTACGCGCTCGAGAGACTTGAACCTCAGCACTGACATCAATAGGACATGCTGGAGGGACAGATTCATAACCCAGAGGCTCCCTTCACTCTGGAATAAAATCCCAGTCCAGGTTAGGCAGAGTCCCTCATTGACTCTCTTCAAGAGGAACCATGATGAGTGGATGGGGGATCGTAGGTGTACCCCAGGTATCACTTCTGTGTCAATGTTAGACAGAGGCACAGTATACTAACCTCAGAAAAGGGCATAGCAACATTAATCTAAAATGGGTGGTGAAAGCCAAACACACTCTGGCTTGGCTTATAAATGCCCTAGAGCAGATAGCCTAGTATGAACCTATGAACCTATGAAGCTATGAACCTATACCCACACCCCCAAGTTGTTGCCACAGTGTGACGCATCACAGACTATCCACATGCAACTAACAGTGGGTTACACTGACTTCCATTTCATAGCCTGCTACAGACCACCCTCCTAAACCCAGGTAACCCACTTTGCCTACTTAGGAATACATGAATATGTGCAGGTGTCTCCAAACAACAGTATATTGGGTAGCTTCATTTATCCACACATAGACTGGGATCTTTACTGTAGCTCCAACACCCTAGGTGAAAGGTTCCTAGAATACATACACTCAATTGCTATGGAACAACTTGTTACTACTCCCACAAGAGGGGAAAACATGCTGCACCTGATCATCACCAACATGTGGACTATATGCTCCAGACCAGAAGTGTATCCCTTTCTGGTAAGATGACACCATAGACTACTCTCACTGTATATTCACATACCAACCACAGCCCCTGCACAGAAAACCACAGTCAAAAAGTTGTGTAATGCAAATTCCATGTATTCACATGAGGCAGGCTTCACACATGGGAACTAGTTAAGGTCACAGGTACATATGTCTATGTGGCACGCACATACCTCAAGTGTGCATTGACAGTACTGATATAATCTATGTCATACAATATTAAGAGCAACACCCCACACACATGGACAAACTGACAAAAACACACATGGCATTTCTAGGATTCAAACCCCTACCTAACTATGTTAAGACACTTGAGACAGACACATTAGCAGAGTGTGCTATTCACATTACTGAGAAGTTTCTCTTCTCCTGCTATACTTATAGGGTGCTGACATCATCAGTGTTTAGAAAGAGGAATGTGCATCATGTAGTGTGTTCTTCTAGTTGCCAAAAGGGACATTTCTTTAACATAGAATTGCACACACACTAACCCCCTCTCCCCAAACACACTGAGCATTTGCAGGATTCAAACACTTACCTAACTATGTTATGACACTTGAGAGAGACGCATTAGTGGAACACGCTATTCGCATTACTGGGAGTTTTCTCTTCTCCTGCTATACTTATAGTGTGCTGACATCATCAGTGTTTAGAAAGAGGAATGTGCATCATGTAGTGTGTTCTTCTAGTTGCCAAAAGGGACATTTCTTTCACACAGAATTGTATACACAATAACCACCCCTTCCTCAATCACACACACTGCGCATTTGCAGGATTCAAACCCCTACCTAACTATATTATGACACTTGAGAAAGACACATTAGCAGAGCGCACTATTTAAATTACTGGGTATCTGTTCTTCTCCTGCAGTATTTATAGGGTGCTGACATTATTATTTATAAAGAGGTATGTACATCTATTACTATCTGTCAGTTAGGGGGATAGCATATATATGCATTAACAGCCGCCTACTTCAGGGTCACATATGCACATCAGCACTGCCAAGTTATGTTTTATACCATGCTTTGTGACCACAGGACCTGTAACACACAACACAACCAGTTCAGACCACCCCTCCCATATCCAGGAACCACACTTTGCTTCCCTGGGAACAGTGTAGGATATGAAGGTGTTTACATACAACATTACAGTGGTTAACTTCAGGTACAGGTATATTGAGTGGGGGAACTACTCAGGCCTCAACAACATCACCCTACAGCCACTACAATTTGTGAATCCATGTGCTATGGAAGGACCACTCACCACAGCCACAAGGGGGAATACATATTGGACCTGACCATCTGCAACATGGGGACTCTATGTTCCACACCAGAGGTAGACCACCATTGTTAATATCTGACCATACCCAACATTCCCTGGACATCCATATCCCATCCCCACCCCCAGGCAAGAAAGTCACTGCAAACAAAGTATTTATCAAAAGCAGACTTTGCACTTGTGAAGACTGGGGTGGAAGACTTCAAAGGACCCATGCTGGGGGATTATACAGGACACTCTGCATAATCCTTGACAATTGCATTCTATGAGCATCTGGAAGGTTTGCATTGATCATGCTATCCCAAATAAACCCAAGACTCCTCCACAACACGAGACCTGTCTGGTGTACACCAGCCATATATAAGCTGTACAACAGAAGGAGGGAGCTAATACATTACAGAGCAATATCCCACAGAGGGAGGATGTCTCTGAACAGTATTGGCACGACACTTCAATCCCTCAAAATCATCACGTCAAAGTGTTGACAGCGAAATTGTCCAGACACTGCAGATAAGGCTCCCCTCAGTCTGTAATTGATGCCCAATTACTGTTATAAGTCCTCGCCAACCCTCTTCCAGCAAACACCAGCCACATGGATGTGACATTGCAAATTCAACCCCTGGGATCTCCACTGTGTCCCTGCTTGATGGAGGCACAGCACACTAGCCTTAAATGGTGCCTTCTGTGACCTACTTTACAGAGGCACAGTAGCCTACTGTACTGGGGAGGCAGACGCCAAACACAGTCTGGCTAAGCTTGTGCTCCCTAGGGCAAACAGCCTAGTATTGACCTCTACAACCATATGTTTAATTTTCAGATGCACAATATTTGTTGCTGATAAACTGTTTGTAGGTCTTTATTCCATAGCTTTCCCTGTTTCTATGAACAATTTGTGTATCTGTGGAAGATGTTTGAATATGAGAGGGATCCACTTTTTAACTTATGTCTCTGTAGTCATTTAACTGTGTGCACTGGGCAGATTGCTGTATTGTGGGAGGTTCCTGGATTAACACATACAAATACCAGATATGTGTGGCCAACTGCTAAACTGAGACATGGCCTAAGTGTGTGAGCATGCCCAGTTCAGGCTTTCCATGGCTTGTTGCCTGACATATGTCTCATTTATCAAAGTGTGCGAGCATGCCCACTGTGAGCTTTCCATATGTTGAAATCTGCAGTCCACCACATTTGTGGTTGTGTGTGAACTTCAACAATATTTCACATTTATAGTTGTGTGTTGGGAGTCATGCTGTGTACTTACTGCCCAGCTGCTTTGTGTCTGAACCCAAAAGGGATTATACTGTGCCTGCAGGGTTTCCATGGGATAGTTTGCATACAGTTGTCAACATCCTTTCATACTGACCAAACACTGTAATATCGTATAGTGTACTGGTTCAGTACTTTCACTGTGGTGGACAGTATCCTGTGTTTCAGTCCTATCACTGCTTTAAATATTCATAGTGAGCACACCAGACTGGTTAAGTGCCAGTTGTGCACATATGACCATGTTGCATTTTGTTCAGATATGGACTACTTAAACCAGGCTTGTCCAACATTGGTAGTGTATTCCGCAACTTGGGTGGACATTGACATACACTAGCTATGTGCCCTAGGCCATTTCTAATGCTAGTCAGAAAGTGTGTTTGTCCTTCAGCACACATTGTAACTGGAGTTTGCCATGACATATTTCAAGGTTAGTATACTGTGCCTCTGTCTACCCATGACATAACAGTGATACCCAGGGTAAACCTACCATCTCCCATCCACTCATCAAGATTCCTTTTGAGGAGAGTCAATGAGGGACTCTCTGGCTAACCTGTACTGGCAGTTTACTCAAGAGTGGAGGGAGCTTCTGGGTTATGGATCAATCACTACAGCATGTCCTATTTATGTCAGTGCTGGGGTTCAGGTCTCTCATGTGCATAGCTCACTGGCATTCAGATTTTACAAGGTGCAGCATGTTCATTGATTCCAGCTTGGACATGGCTTTATACATCAGGCACAGATTGCCTCTGGGCAGGCAGTATGACACTGTGTGGAGCTGCAGTTTGTTTAATCAGGCAACACATGGCATCTGTTCGAGCTCTTTGATCCTCCTGGTGAGGTACTTTTGGGGTCCTTCCAGTTGCTGAAGGTGTCTGCTGAGGTACATCCCACAGGGGCCATTGTACTCAATTGTGAGGCTGATGAAGGATGACTGAAGAGGCACGATGACCTCCCCTGATCTAGATGTGACTACCTTCATGATTAGGTGGGTATATGGTATGTTTCTGTAACCACTACAGCCACATGGTTGTCAAATGCAAGATATATATCAACTTGTGTCCCCAGGTCTCTTATTACTTCTAAAGTACTTAATGGGTTAACACCTATGTGGTAATTGGTGGGCACTTACTGTTTATCCACAGGGGATGACTATACACTTTTCTGCATTTAGCTTGATGACATGGCTCTGGCACCAGTTGTCTGTTTCTATGTGGCCCTTTTGTAGGATGCTTGTGTCAGCTGGAGGGTCAGATATGGTGCCCAGTTTGTAGTCCTCTGCAAACTTGTCCAGACACAGTCCTTCCATGTTGGCCTGTACCTATGGGAAATATATACCAAACAAGGGAGGTCCCAGGACTGAGCCTTGTGGGATGCCAGTTGTAGCTGGTTTGTAGTCTGACATGGCTGCAGCATTTCTGACCATGTCAGTTCTGTCCTTGAGCTGGTTTGCAACCCATCTACTGACATAGGCGTTTAAATTTAAGCTGGTGAGCTTATCTATAATGAACATGTGAGGTATTGTATGGAAAGCTTTTGCAAGGTCCAGATAGGCTGTGTGGACCACACTCCCCTCATCAATGGCCTTGATGACTGTTTCAAATGAGTCAAACATGTTTAAGGGGCAGGATCTTCCCTTAAGAAAGCCACGCTGGGTAGGCTCCAGTGTCTGTAGGTCCCCAATATCTTTATTTCTGAGGTCCATGATGATCCTTTCCATAGTTTTGCAGACCAAGCTTGTCAGGATTCTGGGGTGATAGTTTGCAGTATCCATTCAGTCACCACCTTTGTGGAGAGGGACCACTGTTGCTGTACACTGCTCTTTGGGTACATATCCTGTGGTAAGGCTGAAATTGAGCAGTAGTGTTATTTGGCGTTCCATTCTTCTTGGAGTTCATGTTGGACACAGCCCAGGACACCATCTCGTACCATTGATGCTGTGTGTTTTGCTTTGAAGATGCTGGCTGTTACCTCAGCATCTGCAATGTCAGGGGGCCAGCACTCTGCTGGGATAGATATTTGGCATTTTGGTGTGGGGGGGGGGAGAGTTTGCACTGAACCTGTCAGGTTGGATGCTGGCAATGTGTGTGGGTTTGGTGTATTATTGTAATATTTGAGTAATTCAGAGCATATCTGTGAATTCCCACCAAGGTTCCTACCATCAGTTAAGAAATCCTTTTGATTATCCTTAGTGTCCTGTACGATTTGTATCTTCATAGGTTCATAGGTTCATACTAGGCTATCTGCCCTATGGCATTTATAAGCCTAGCCAGAGTGTGTGTGGCTTTCGCCACCCCTTGCTATGGGAATATTATGCCCATTTAGGGTTTACTTTACTGTGCCTCTGTCTAGACGTGACACAGTGATGACCCCCAGTGTAAATCTACGTTCTCCCATCCACTCGTCAAGATTCCTGTTGAAGACAGTCAGTGAGGGGCTCTGCCTAACATGGACTGGGATTCTGTTCCAGAGTGTATGGAGCCTCTGGGTTATGAATCTGTCCCTCCAGTACATCCTATTTATTTATGTGTTGAGGTTGAAATCTCTCACTCTCACGGCTCTGATGGATTTGGATTTTCTGAGGTGGAGCATGTCCATTAATTCTGGATTGGACATGGCTTTGTACATCAGGCATACATCGCCTCTGAGTAGGCAGTATGTGACTGCATACAGCTGGGGTGTCTTCAGCCGGGCAGCATATGACAAATGTTTGAGACCCTTTATCCTCTTGGTGAGGTACTTTTGAGGTCTTTCTAACTGCTGCAGGTGTCGGGTAAGGTACATGCCAAATGGGCATTCTACTCAATTATGGGCCTGATAAGAGAAGAGTATAGGGGCACAATGACCTCTCTTGATGTAGATGTGAATCCTTTCATGATAAGGTGGCCAATATAGAAGGTCTTCCTAGCCACCTTGGCAATGTGAGTGTCACATGAGAGGTTACTGTCCACTTGTGTCCCTAGGTCCCTGATTACTTCTTCCATACGTAATGGATTACCACCTATGTGGTAATTTGTGAGTACCTTGTTTGGTATTTGGAGAGACATTCATACTCTCCAGTGTCTTCAGGAAGGCTGAGTGGGGTTCCTGGGTTTGAGAGGGTGGTCTGTAGCATGCTACAAACTGTACAGCAGTTTTGCCTATGGTTAGCTGCACATGGATGGTCTCCGATGCTTCGTGCATTGTCAGTAGCCTGGAGGTGTGGGTATCTTTGCTGAATATGAATACTCCCCCTCATTTTTGTGGTTTGGTCCAGGTTTTGGGGTAAAAAGCATGATATGAGGTATAACCTGGTAGTGCTGGGGTGCTCTCAGAAGCCTTGATGCAGGTTTCCGTCACTGCACAGACATCAATGTTCTCCATACTGGGGAGGGCCTCGAGAGCGTGCATCTTGAGGTTTAGACTTCTGGCATTGAACAGCATTACCCTTATGCTTTTTCCACTTATGTTTTCTAGGGAGGTGGGTTTGTCTTTTCAGCCTTGCCTACAAAAGGCACTATGGAGGTGGCAAGAGCCTTAGCCAATATCCAGACACCCAGGGGTGACAGGTGCAAGCCATCCCTGGCAAAGCAGCATGGCCTGTCAAGCATGTCATCCCAAGCAGACAGACATTGGATCCCCTTGGAATGACACCAGTAATTGAGACAATTGTTAAAGCTGATCAATCTGTGTTTGTACTGTGGCATCATTCTTGGTGAGGGTAGGATGCTGCTCAGGGTCAGGGTCATACCAGCCTGGGCTACATAATTGGAGAGCCTCTCTATGTCTCTTTTCATGTAGTCCAGGGAGGTATGTCTCAGGTCATTCACACCAGCATGGACAATGACTGAGTCATATTTGTACTTGCTTTGGAGTGACCTGCATGCTTGTGTTATGTGGTGGATTGTAGCAGCCTACAGGCGGCTTACTGTACCCTTTTTCTTGTTCAATCTGGTGAGCGGGACATCAGTGTGTCTGACTATGGAGTCACCTATTACAAGTGTATCAGGCATGTTGTTTGTCCTTAAGGGCTGTGACTGTTTGGCACACTGACTTTGTGTACTATGTGTTGCATGTGCTATGTTTGGAGGTAGTGGTTGCTTGAGTGTCTGCTTTGGAGGCCTCTGTTGATTTGATGGATTTTTAATTAGAGCCTCCGGGAATGTTTTTGTGTGTTTATGTCTTTGGTTTGCAGTTGTGATAGGTCTATGTGAGACTGGGTTTGTGGTGTGTGTGGTTACCTTCTCCTCCTGACTAGTTTTGACAGTACTGAGTTGAGAGAGTTCAACCTCCAGTTTGGATAAATGGTTGCATCTCTCACATATATTTGTATTTCTTGAGGGGAGGAGGGGGTTGTCTGTGTACATGGGGCAGGTGTAACATTGCCTCAAGATTCACAGATTCAACATGTTGTAGCTGTCCTTAGTGGATTTTGTGTGGCCATATTTTATTGCCATAATACTGATCAGAGATTACTTCCCTTTTTGGGATTTGCTCTATCATGTACTCTCTTCCTCCTTCTCTTGCATGGTTTGGTAATGGCTGGGGTCTGCCATGCCAGATGCCTGCGTGTATGGAATTGGGTCTTGGTTTTATTTGGGATTGCATAATCCATGCATTCCTGAAAGTGTTCATACAATGCATTTATAAAGGGTTCTGAGGTGTGGCCCATATTTTCCACAGGCACAGGGCCTTTAATGGATTCCACATTAGTTTGGAGGAGTGCAACATTTGCTTTACACATGTTTGTCAATGTGGTTTTCTGCCCAGGGACTGGGGTCAGGATGTGAATATCCAGTGTGATTACTCTACAGTCTGATCTTACCAGTGAGGGATACACTTCTCATCTGGCCATAGAGTACCCATGTTGCTGATTATCACATCCAGTATGCTTACCCCTCTTGTGGGAGTGGTAAGTTGTTCCTGAGCATTTTGGTTTATGAATTCTAGGAACCTTTGGCCTAGGGTGTTGGAGCTAGAATAATGCTCCCAGTCTATGTTTGAGTATTTTCAGTCACCCAATACAATGTTGTTTGGAGAGCTTGATATTTGCGTGTGTTCCGACGTAGGCCAAGTGCAGTTCCTGGCATTAGGAGGGTAGTCTGTAGCAGGCTACAAACTGGGAGGCAGTTTTAGCCACTGTTACTTGACCGTGGATAGTCCATGCTGCTTCTTGTTGTGGTACCAACATGGGGGTGTGGTTATCCTTGACAATTATTGCTAGACAACCCCTTTTGTAGTTTGTTCCATGTTTTGGGGCTGTAAAGCACGGTATGAGATGTAACCTGGTAGTGTTTGGGTGCTCTTGTGAGCCTTGACACAGTTTTCTGTTACAGAACAGATATCAACATTCTCCATGCTGAGGGGAGTTTAGACTGCATGCATCTTGCAGTTTAGACTTCTGGCATTGGGTAGCATTATGTCTAGGTTCTTATCCCTAGTGATACCTATGGAGGTGGGTTTGTGTTTTGAGCCTTACCTATTTAAGGCACGGTGGGGGTGACAACAGCCTTTGCCAGTATCCCAAAGGCCAGGAGTGATAGGTGCATGCCATCCCTAGCAGGTGGAGCATCGTGTCTTGCTCAGCATGTCATCCCAGGCTGGCACACATTGGATCCCCTTTGAATAACAGCTATACTTATGCCAATTATTGTAATTGATCATCTCATCTTCATATTGTGGCATCATGCTTGGTGAGGGTAGGATGTTAGTCAGGGTCATCAAGTTTGGATATACTACATGGTGTTACATTGCTTAACACATGGCAATCATGCCTCAGGTGGTGCTGCAGGGCTGTCTATGTTGGATGCACATACTACACACCTGTACATGTTTGAAAGCAGGTTGTGTCAACTTAGGCGTCCCTTTTACTATATGTGTGAGTCAGAGAGAGGTATCATTTCCAGGGTTCCTACTGAACCAGTATATGTGCTATGCGTTGCCGCTTTGCCAAGGCCAAGGCGTACTGGGCACGCCTCCTTCTGCCTACTGGGGCAGGCTCAGGTTGTTCCTCCTCCGAGTCACGCTCTGCCTGTCATTGGCTTGGCAATGGTGGGGGGCTGTTTGGCCCAGCCCTATGCTGGTCCTGCTGCAGCTGTTTTCGCAGAATCATATTATGTAGCATAGCACATACCATGACAATCTGGGTACATGTAGTTGGTGAGTACTGCAAGGCTCAACCAGATGTGTCCAGGCACCAGAACCATGACTTGAGCAACCCAAACACACGCTCGATTACATTTCGTGTTTGTGCGTGTGCCTCATTATGGCGTTCTTCTTCAGGTGTGTGTGCATTTCTGATGGGTGTCATCAGCCACGGCTTCAGTGTGTAGCCAGCATTCCCCACTAAGTGATCATGTGGGATGTCCCCATTGGCAAATGTCTGGTACAGCTGCGTCAAATGCCAGATATGGGAATCATGGTAGCTTCCAGGGCAGCCAGCACACACATTCATTATTATGCCCTGGGCATCACACACAACCTGGCAGTTGATGGAGGGGAAGCCCTTGCAGTTAATGTAGACCCTACCCCGCTCACCAGCTGGTGCTTTGATGCGTATATGCGTGCAGTCTATTGCACCCACTACCTCAGGGTATTCCGCTATTTGCTGGAAGAGACGCATATTGCTGGCCAATACCTCACGGGAATTGGGGAAATATACATGATCATCGACATGTGCTGACATGGCATCCAGGAACTGGTGCAGTACCCTGGATGCTGATGCCTGTGATATCCCCATCATATCACCAGTTGGTCTCTGGAAGGTGCCTGTTGCTAGTATTCTTAGGCCAACACATACCTTGGTTTCCACTGGGATGGGTTCCCCTCTGTTGGTTCTGTGTGTGAGGCGTGGCCTGCACAGCTCAACAATTTGCTGTAGGAGGTCTCTGTCCACTCTATAGCACTCCACTATGTCCAGCTCATGTAACCATGGTAGGTGACCCTGGGCCTGTACACTCTTCTCCGTCTCCTCGCTGTCGGTTGTCCGGCAGCATTTGCATAGTCACCACCCTCAGCAAGTTGCATATGTCTCCTTATAACAGCTATGGCAGCCCCTAGCATTTTTGGTCTGAGTGAAGCTTTTTCAGTTTTCACTTCTAATAGCTTACTCCTCTGTTGCAGTGTCTCTTGAGAGAAACATTCTGCACTGTTGTTTGCAGAGTTTTAAGTGCTGGGCTGGGCTACTGTTCTGCCTGTGTAATTGCCTGCTTCTGATTGTTTTCACCTGCTAGCTCTGCCAGTAATCCCTGCTAGCTTCCTACTATTTCTCATGCTTCCTTTTTCCCTTCTGTTTCCTCAGGGGGGAGTGACGCGCATACTAGCGAAAACATGATCACAGTGGCTAACATGCGCATACACATGCTTAGACGGACTAGAATCTGCTTATTCAGGTTAAAACGCGCGCACACCAGCGCAAACAAGTTTACAGGTGTTTACACAGGCTCCTACATGCTTACTCTGCCTTAAACGCATGCACTCACACTTACATGCGTGCACTCTAGCTTACTCGTGCCTACCAGAGCGCACACGCGCGCATGCACGCCCTGCAAGAAACTTTGGTGTTATCCATAGTGTACACCTTTCATTTCTTGGCTTTCCCATGCCTACTTGTTGACACTCCTCTTTCCATGATGTGTGACTGACATCTTTCACATGCCACTGTGCTCCAGTGAGCTGTATTTCTTTCATACATTCCCCCCTGTGATGTCACCTATCTCCTACTCTGTTACTCCTCCTTATCCTACTCCTACACTGCACGGAATGTGCTCATTTCCTATGTAACAGTACGATTCACTATCCTACCACTCATTTACATAGGATTGCCTACTAATGCTTAGTTACATGTCTTACACTCAGCTTCCTCCCTTAGCAACCCCTACTCGGTGGCCATGTTGTTTTAGCCTGCTATTCCCTTACATTGTAAATTCATGCTTTGCATAAAACCCACGTTTCTGGGTTTAATTTTTTTATTTTTCTGTTTTTTTTAAAGCGCAGCCCATTTGCACTATGCTGCGCTACGTTTAATTTTATTTTATTTTTATTTTATTTTTGCATCGGAGTACGTTGCCAGTGGCCACATATTTGGCCATTGGCATGCTGCCTGGGACATTTGCAACCTTTATTTGGAGCTGACAAGGCTCCATTGTGTTATTTACAGAACGGTACTCCGTTATCAACTGAATTCATTTCTGCAGATAACACAGCTCTTACACGGGCAGGTTTCTGCTTCCTGGATCGCAAAATTACCTCATTTGCATGCCTTTCAGCTGCAAGTGAGGTAATTAGCATATCCACGCCCTGTCCGTGTAGGAGCCGTTTTAGGTGCTCTCTTACACGCACATACAGGCTGTTCCTGGATTGCGATGGCTGCATGGAGTCTTACACTACTCTTAGTCTCTGTGCAAGCCATCATGAATCCTGCCCATTGTCAATCCACCGTTTAGACCCATTATTTCCGGAAGCAAATCAAAGCCTTTCCATCTAGGGGTAGATGTAGATACTATGCTGAAACCTATTTATAACAAAATTCCACACCTAGTTAAGGATTCATGGGAATTTCTGAAGAATTACCCTATTCATCAATTTAAGGACGAATTGTTATTTGTCACCATAGATGTAATTGATTTATTTTCATGTATACATAAAGAGGAGGGGTTAAATGCATTTGCTAATAGCATCAGAAAATATGCTGACCTTGATTGGGATAAAGCCTGTCTCATTATTGAAATGATGAGTATAGTTTTGGAACATAATTACATCTTTTATGAAGGTGAATTTTTCAGACAAACCAGGGGCATAGCAATGGGGTCTGCTTCCACCCCCATTTTTGCAAACCTGGTTATGCTGGATTGGGAGGAGTCTATTGTGTTCCAAAGCAAATTTTTTAAATATATTAAATATTATTCACATTTTTTGGATGATTTTTACATCTTGTGGGAAGGTAGCAAAGATATTTTTATTAAATTTTTGTATTATATCAATTCTAGTAGCAGTTACTTAAAATTTACCTCCTCTAATAGTCAGGAGGGTTTAGCGTATCTTGATACCTATGTATTTAAAGATGAAAAGCAATTTATATTCAGAATACATAGGAAAACTACATTTTCCAACAGTTACCTGGAATTTTCCAGTAATCATCCTAAAAAACTACTAAGAAATATATACAAGGGACAGCTTATCCGTGCTGTCAGGATGACCTCTTCATATTTGGATATGCTGATGGAAACAACTTATATTACATCTTTATTTAGAGACAGGGGTTACGATACAAATATGATGTTTAAGGTAAGCAAGCAAGTTATAGGTGAATGGGGGAAAAATATACCTCTTTATTAGGTCATAATCATACTAACTTAGGCATTTCATATATTGACAGGCGAGCCGATACAGCAATGAACTATAATAGAGCCTGTGTCCTGGAATATGGTCCTTACATGTTTAAAATGAAAGAAATACTGAATAGTAATTGGAATATAATTTTGGCTGACAATGACGTAGCAAATATAGTAGGTAAGCATCCATATTTTGTTAACAAAATGGGGCCCAACATTAAGAAATATTTGGAAAGGGGCCCAATGGTTAATAAGTTTTCTGTTAAATACACTAGCAAATGTGATTGTTGTAACTGGTGTCATACCATAAATTTGAGTGACGGTTTAAGATTAGATAATGTGAATAGGTCTTATATCAGGTTTAGACAGGGGAATTGTAAGTCCAAATTTATAGTATATTTAGCTAAATGTTTCATCTGTTTGGCTTTCTATATCGGAAAGACTGAAAGGCAGTTTAATAAGCGTATTTATGATTATATGTACTGTATTAAAAAGAAAGATGAAAAAATGCACTATACAGACATATTAAAACTATGGGGGATAATCACCATTTTACATTTGTTATTTTGGACAATATTAAGATTGACCCAAAAGGGAGAAATTACAAAGGTGTGTTATCTTACAAGGAACTGTGGTGGCAACTGTTTACAGATGCATCTACCCCCCCCCCCCCCAGGTCTCAATGATTTTATTTCTATAAAACCATTGTTAAATATGCTTAATTAGTAATTGTATATTCATTTTTGGGTACCTAACATATTTTTGATATTTATTTATTATTTTAAAAATGTTCAGGACGTTTGTATTGGTTAAATTGACAGAACATCTCAGATAATTATGTTGTCATTTATTTTGGATCTGTAGCTTTAAATATGGTTATTTTTTTTGGCGCGAATGAAGCTATTTAAATTGTAACTGTTTTTGAAGTATATAGTAGTTCTGATGAAGCCTGTGGTTGGAACGGGTGAAAGCACTTAACATGTTGTTTGTCTTTATTTGGTTTTACATTAAATCTTGGATTTTATACAATACAAATTGCAGACATCGTTTTTTTTTTATAAGAACTGGCTTGTAATCACCGCATCTCATGACCGCATAGCGTTTGGCGTGGTATCAAAAGTTTTTTTACCTCCCTGACATGTTGAAGGTGCTCTTGCCAGAAATGCCTGTAGATGGCCACATCATCTAGGTAAGCAAGGAAAAACCCTCCTGCTCCTGCTATGATATAATCTACCAGCCTCTGGAAAGTCACTGGGGCATTCTTCATCCCAAAGGGCATCTTTGCGAACTCATACAAGCCAAAAGAAATCACAAAGGCTGACTTCTCTCTCTAGCACTGGGAGTCAAGGGCACCTGCCAGTAACCCTTGATAAGATCAATGATTGTAAGATACCTAGCCCCACCCAGCTGCTCTAGGGCCTCATCTGTCCTAGGCATGGGGTAAGCATCTGACGCTGTGTGACTATTTAATTTCATGTAGTCCACACAGAACTTGGTGCTGCCATCCTTCTTTGGTACCAGCACTACTAGGCAGGCCTAGGGACCGTTGGACTCTTGAATCACCCCTAGTTCCAACATCTCCTGGACCTCCTTACTCAGAGTCTGTTTGCCTCTCTCAGACACTCTATAAGGGGCTTGCCTAATAGACCTTTGTGTCCTGTATCCACCTGGTGCTGCCCCAGGTGGGTGCACCCTGGTTTCCCAGTGAACATGTCCCCAAATTTCTGCAGCACTGCTCAGATATCTCAAAGCTGGTTAGGAGATAGCTGCTGGGACATTGCTACCCCTTTCACCGAGGTGTCAGCCCAAGCCTCACTGAGGAGATCAGTCCCCAGATCTCTGTCAGGCTCCTCCTGCAGTCCACTGCAAATGCTCAGCACAAGGGCCTCCCTATCATGGTAAGGATTCATCATGTTAACATGGTACATTTTTGCCTCTGCCATCTGCCTAGCAATTCCACCATGTAATTAACATCACTTTCCTTTCTTATCACCTTGTAGAGTTCCTCCCAAGCTGCTTGCAGCTTGTTGTGTCTGACAGGAATGAGAACCATTACCTGCTGCCCCACAGCATACTCTCTAGCTCAAGCATTCCTGCTATACCACACCTTTTTCTGTTGTTGGGCTTCTGCCAGGTTCTCCTGGGCCAAGCCCATGAGTTCCCTGAGTGTTGTCCTGAGGTTTAGGAGGTATGCCACAACAGACTCCTTGTGAGACTCCCACTCACCTTCCCACTCATCTCTAATTAAATCTAGAGATCCCCTCACCCTATGCCCATACAGCAACTCAAAGGGTGAAAAACATGTGGATTCCTGGGGAACCTCTCTGTAAGCAAACAACAGATGGGGAAAATATTTGTCCCACTCCCTCTTAAACTGGTCTGCAAATGCCCATAGCATGGATGTGATTGTAGACTATAACCTCTCAACAAGTCCATTAGTTGGGGGATGGTAGGGGGTGGTCTTCATGTGCTTCACTCCACAGGACTTCCACAGACAAGCCAGCAGGTCTGATATGAAATTGACACCTCTGTCAGTCAGTATTTCTTTTGGGAAACCTACCCTGTTGAAAATCTCTAACAATGCATTTGGCACCTTGTCTGCCTCAATGGAGGACAAAGCCATCACTTCAGGGTATCGTGTAGCATAATCCACCACCACTAGGATATAATTTTTCTCTGTGAAATTTGAGGTAGCTACCCTCTGAAATGGCTCCTCAATCACAGGCAAAGGCATCAAAGGAGATCTCAACTTGTCTCCTGCCTTGCCTAACTTTTGGCACTGCTCACAGGTCCTGCAGTACCCTGTTACATCTCTGTAAATTCCAGGCCAATAGAAGTTCTGCATAATATGCCTCTTTGTACATTTTATGCCCATGTGATCTGCAAAGGGAATATCATGGGCTATGAGTAGAAGCACCAGGCAGTAGGCTCTAGGCACTACCAACCGCTATACTCTCTCACCTTCTAGCCCTCCCTCAGGGGTCCACTCTCTGTATAGTAACCCTTTGTCCAAGTATACAGGTTCCCCCTTTCCTTGAGAATCAGGTGTCCCTCTAGCTACCTGCCTCAGGACTTGCAATGTAGGGTCTGAGAGCTGAGCCTGTCTCAACTCTCTCCTTGTAACCCTTCCCAGCTCCCCTTCCACAGGAAGTCTTACATCCTCTGACAGTGGTGCCTCACTGTTAGCCTGGGTACTACTAATCACCTCTACCTTTGCAGTCACTCTGTCCAAGGGACCATCAGTACCCCAAGTAGCTGTGGCTCACCTTCAGTCTCACTGCTACAGAGTAGCTCCCTCCCTGAAATAATCACATATGTGATAATTTAATAAAGATGTTTATTAAAAAAGGTACTAGATCACATGATCACATGATTGCCATGTTCCAAGCAAAGCAGCACATTTAAAGGGAAAAAAAAAACAATTTTTAAAAGCATGAAAATATAGAGCTAAAGGTAAAAATGTCAAGTTGAAACAAACTACCTCTCCAAAGCTTTCAGCTTTAATAAACATGACATAGAAATAAAATAATTAAGCCTTGGCCAGCTACCAGCATTTAATTGTAGAACTCAGAAATAATTGTAAAGGGTATAATAATTCAGTTATTAACAATTTTAACATCCACTTACAAGAAGTGGTGAACACCTTGAGAAACAACAAGATTCGAGTAATGAAAGCCGACAAAGGTGGAGGGGTGATTTTGATGCACTGCTTTGACTATGAGAATTATATGCACAATATTTTACAGGACACAAATACATATGAGCAGGCCTCTAAGAATGAACTTAACATTGCATATGCAAATATTAAATATCTTATAGAAGATTATCTGACACAAGGATTCATCAATGAAAAATTATTTAATTATTTGCATGTTCCTAATCCTAAAATTCCGATTTTATTCGGAATACCGAAAGTTCATAAAGGTTTAGAACCTCTTAAGTTTCGCCCAGTGGTGGCAGGGGCAGGAGGTATTACGGAGCCCTTGAGCAAATTTGTGGAACACAATCTAAAACATTTTGTATCCACACTCCCTTTCATTTGCAAGGATTCATGGGAGTTCATAGCCAGTATTCCTCTTGACATTTACCATCCGGATTTGTTACTGGTGACCATTGATGTCATTGAACTGTTTCCAAGTATACCCCATACTATTGGCATAGATTGGTTCACGGAGATTTTAGCCACTGAATCGGGGTTAAATAATGGTACCATCAATTTAATGGCTGAATTCATGGAAATTATCCTAAATAATAATTTTATTTATTTCAGTGGCGAATTCTTTAGACAGTGCAAGGGAGTCGCCATGGGCGCCCCTTGCGCTTCTTCCTACGCAAATATAGTGTTACACAAATGGGAGACAATGGTCATTCATGCGTCCAAATGGAAGGGTAACATTATTTTTTACAAACGTTACCTAGATGACATTTGTATGTTATGGCAAGGTACAAAAAACAGTTTTTTGGAATTTTTTGATTACATCAGTTCATCTACAGGATTTTTATCTTTCACTTACAAACTTAGTGAACATTCCCTTCATTATTTGGATGTGGCACTAATGAAGGACAGGACCAACAACACATTTCAATCCCATATTTTTAGAAAAAACTTTTTCCAACACATTTTTACATTTTGATAGTTTTCACCCACACTATATTAAAAGAGGAATAGTCAGAGGACAATTAATACGAGCCTCTAGAATGTGTAGCACCCCTGATCTATTTTCTAAGGAGATATCTTTCTTGTCAGCTCTGTTTGAAGAGAGAGGTTACCCTAACTGGTTGATTAATTCATTGGTCATGGAAATTAAGACTAAAAGAGACTCACATTATCCCCCTCTTCTGGGGCATGGTCTCCCTCTACCCAGCAATAACAAACGGGGGCACACTGAAACCCAGAAAGGGTTTGTATACACTTACACAGGGGATTCAGATTTTATTGAAAACACAATGAACACTTTTTGGCCTATTTTATCATCGCAAGATGATATAAAAGCTTTCCTACCAGACAAAATACATTTCATTAGGAAACGTGATACAAACTTGAAGGACATGCTTGAGCAAGGTGGCCATAATCAGTACAACATCAACAATAATAGCACATTTAGAAGAAAAGGCTCTTTTAAATGCGGGGCATGCAATCAATGTTCATATATGTTGAACGATGACCACATTTTTATTCCATCTAGGAAACGTATGTTAAGAGCACAAGAACATTACAACTGTAATTCCTCTGGAGTGGTATATTTAGGCACATGCTTAGTGTGTTTTGGCATTTATGTAGGGAAGACGACTAGGACTTTTAAGAAAAGGATATATGAGCACATGTATGAGATTGAAAAGAAAAAAGAGAGTAATGCATTTTTCAAACACTCCCTGAGCTGCACTCACATGTCCATTAAGTTTTTTATACTCGAACGGGTCACCCAGGATCCTAGAGGGGGAGACTGGGAGAACCTTTTGGAGAGTAGAGAACTAATGTGGCAACTGGCACTAGATGCCACAAGATTTCCTGGGATGAATGACAGCGTCAGTCTCAGGAGTGTGCTCAAAGCAAGAAGGGACAAATTATAACATGTCAGGTCCTCCCATTTTATCAAACAAGGTTTTCACAAATTGTTCTAACCTTTAAGTATTAGTACATTTATTGTGTAGTAGCACTTTATTTTTACAAATGCATAGGACTGGTTAAGTTGACAGCAACTTGTCGGGATATTGAGTGCTCTACCTTATGTACTATTATACATGTTTTTTATGAATTAATCTGAGGGTTTTACAAAGTGTTTTTATTAACAAATTCATGCTGCTAATTTTAAGCTCATTTTTTAGATATAACATGTTAGTATTATATACATTATCTCAGTCGAAAGACATTTGATAAGTAACTGGTGTACTTTTCATTTTTTATTTTTTATTTTCCATTGTTAACAAGTGAACCATTTTATCAAATAATTATCCAATTGGATTTTTACATGGTTAATTGATTGGCCTATCTTGAGCTATATAGTAACTAGATGGCCACACAGTACAATGTAACTTGAAAAAGCCTGGGAAGTGCCAGGCGAAAGCGCTTGTTTGTCACTGTCTTTGTGGATTATTAAAGCAACTTTGGTTTCTTATCAACAGACTGGTTCCTTTTTATACGGACACGGAACAGCTAACTTGACTAAGCATTGTTCCTTAACACTACCGATTGGATTTAAACTTGTACACCATTTCAACACAACTTTTTTTGGGAGTGGTAACAGGTCTTAGGCATTCAGTCATCCGGTTGTACTTCTTCTTAGTTGTTCTTCAGTTTGCAGTATTTAATTGTAGTTACCAATACATCTCACGTCTCTCCAAAAGTAGCTGCCAAGTGCCATGGCACAAATCAATTACCACTCTGTCTATAACTACAAATTGTTTCAATTTGACATTTTTACCTTTTACCTTTATGATTATGGAAGCAATATTTTGCATTATCTGTGATAAATTAATGGAGTGGTGGGTTATCTATGAAAGAAAATATAAAATCTTATTTTGCAAAGTAAAGAAAGAGATATGGAGTGAAAGAGTATGGTTTATTGTTAAAGACGTATGAAAAAGTCATTACAACATAGGGATAATCTTAATATATTGTTTAGAAATGAAATTGCTGTCTTTAACATAGACTAGAATTAAAACATTGTAACTTTGTGCAACATGATGCCAGGGAATCGTCTTGGGCTAGGCTTATATAGGCTCCAGGGCCGTTAGCCTTGTACACACCTAAGAACCTATGAACAGAAAAATGTAGTTAAGGGTACAAAAGCAGATGTTTCCCCTTTTTTGAGGAAAATTGTCAATCAAGATGTGTAGAATGTGATGAGTAAGAAAAGTGAATCCTCATGAGGATGTTCTACATCATGTGGAAGATTGTAGAGGGGATTCAGGAAGGTACTGCAATGTGTTCACCTCCATGTAGATATCTCAGTACCTTTTTGCTATTGTGCAAATTTCCTAAGATGGTGCTGCATAGTGCTTTAACATAAAGATGTGTAGCACCTCATAGGGCTTGATTCCATGGCCATGCTAAGTACCACAGAGATAGTCCAGGGAGAGGTATATGCTAATCATCTATGTGTTTACTTCATGTAGCTGCATCCAGAAAGGCATCTATACACTGAGATTCAAGAAACTGTTTGATCATGTAGATCAATGTTGTTATCCCCACCACGTCACATAACATAACTTGGCCAAAAGGCCAAGTTCAACTACCTTCCATAACTATGGTACAGGGATTATGACTGGGGGAGCCATTAGACACCAAGAATCTGTTTATCCTTAGTGCCTTAGTGCCTTATTGGCAAGAGCATCAGTATGGTGATTGAGAGTGAGGAAAACACTAGACACCAGGGATTACTCTAAATGCAAATGATTTAATGGCACTGGCATAAGTATGGGGATTGGAGGTAGGAGGGAACACTAGTCACCAAATATTCTACAAATGTCCTATAATGGCACTTAAATTATTATGGTGATCAGGGGTGGGACAGAACCACTTGAGGAAAGAGAAGTCAGTGAGATAGGTAATGGGAACTGTGGTATTTGTGTTTGAATGTGTACGCGTGTGTGTGTGTGTGTGTGTGTGTGTGTGTGTGTGTGTGTGTGTGTGTGTGTGATTGTGGGGGAATAATGTCAATGCCTACACAAGCAGCAGTTTACTATAGTGAAATGCAGATCAGCAATAATCTGCATATCATGGTAGTTACTATAATTCAGAAAGATGAAAATTAGCTGATAAGAGGTCTTAACTCAGTATTGTCTAACATGTCTCTGAATCACAAATTAGCTCATAATGAGAAAAAGGTCTTTCTATCATTTGTCACACAGTACATGTAAGGTCCTTTAATGAATCATTGGGTATGTCTGTAAAATAAATGAGGAGTATACAATACTTTGCATACTTTGTGAAGTACCAACATTGAATAAAGACGAGCATGTTAGTTTTGATAAATATATTACTTTGAAAGTGCTAAATCATATTTTGAGACAGGTATCTAAAGATTTCTAACCTGGTCCTTAATAAACATCTTTTCTTTTTTTTATATTTCTATGCCTTTGTTTCAGAAACTATTTTTTGTGCAAATATGACATGAGTGGTTGAGCAATGATATTATAAATGACAAAATATGTAAAGGAATATTAAAATCTATATATAAACAAAGTGAGAGAGAATTAATGAATAACTGGAGATTGATTTCAAATAATACTGATTACAAAATCCTTTGTAAAATTATACAGGAAAGATTACAGTGACTTCTAAACTTTTCACCACAAGTGTTTTTGGAATATGTAGGAAACTTTTAAAAGATATGTTAACACTTTTATGAGAAAGTATAGCTAGTATATGATGAGTCAATAATAAAAGATTGCTAGTGGCATTTCCGGTCGCTAAAGCATTCAATGTGGTTGCATGTGCAAGTTTATGGAATATAATTAAAAGTTACAATATCAGTAAAACAAAACTTTTTGTGAAACAAGATATTTGCAAGCATTCACATATTATACTATTTTTCAATGGAGACTTGTGAAGTTGTGACAGAGAGTATACATTAGAAGAGGAATTAAACAAGCTTGTTCACTTAATGGATTATTATTTAGTTTATTGCTGAATAGAGCCATTACTGAAGGTAGAGCTCCCTGTATTCATAATGTCTTAAATATAATTCCTGATCTGTCAGTTCTAATCTATATATCCCATTTAGCTGATTTAAACATTGTATGAAATAAGGAAGGAGCTTTATGTTCTGCATTTAATTAAGCTGAAATCAGATTATGTGAATTAGGATTATTTTTGATATGCAAAATATTAGAGTTTTGGATTTGCTATACTCTTTGTTTTGTGTTTGTTTTGTTTTGTTTATTTGTTTGTTTCATGGATTTAGAACTCCTTTCTACACATTAGGATACGATTTTGCATAGTATAACAATGTACTGAACAACTGGAAGTTTTTGCTGTTTTTCTTTAATAGGAAGATGTATCTTTTCAGTAATATTAGCAAAGTTGGCATATGTGGGGAAAAATGGTTTCTCTTCCATAAATCTAGATAAAAAATGTTAAAGCTTGTCTTTTTTCTTTTTTGTATGGGGATCTAGGATAAATCACATCAAGAGAGAAAGTGTATATTGTCAGAGATCCATGGGAGGACTAGGATTTTATATTCCTACAGTTTATTTCACTTCTCTGCCTTTATACTCCCCAGGATTCACGAAACACCATACAAGAATAAGACTATTCTTGCATGGAGTGGTCCATGTCTGCTTAGAATAGCAGCTCACCTTGCATATGCATGAAGGTGCACTGCTATTTAATGTAAACAGACACAAACCAGGTACAAGCACAGGGGGCGTGTTTCAGCAGTCCCTGCACATTTAATACACCACCTTTACTCAGAAGTGCAGTACGGCACTTTGTGACATAGATGAGTGTCAATGTATATACTATTAGAGCCTGGCTCTAATATTATATACTAAACCACTGTCCACAGACACTGAAATGTAAGTAGCTAACATTTCAGTGTCCATGGACACTGAAAAAAAAAACAAAACAAAACAAAACACAAATACCTAGAAGGCAGCAGCCTTCAAGTGCACCCCCCGGAATGTATGCACTCTTGCCCTACATGCATGGAAGCAGTAGGACAAGAAGAAAGCAATACAAATACAAAAAAATATTTTTTTTTCATCAAATAAATCTGAAGTTTAAGTGATGCGCAGCTTGTTTGCATGGCGCGCCACTATCCTTAGTCTGACTGAAATCCGGAAAATGATAGACAAGTGCTACTGTGAAACAAAACATTATCAAGCAGCTGTAGTGTAGTGGTACTGACATGGTTTAGTATGTAGGACATGCTCAGTTTGAATCCCCCCTCATGCCAATTTATTTAAAAACTTTTAAGGAAATCGTATGATAGATGTCAATCATATTGGGTCATGTATAGCACAGTAGGGGTGGGAATATGTAAAATATAACTATAAAAGTACTTTATAAATTTAATGAAAAAAATAGATTTAAGCAATGCTTTGCTAGTATAGGCATTCCTTACTGGCTTTCAGCTGTGCTTACCTGGTATAAGCATTGCTATGTGGATTTGCTCAAAGTTAAGCATAGTTCAGCATATTAAAACCAGCCAATCAAGAAAAAGTGTGGGAAAACTGCCCTATTTAAACCACACAGGTGGGAATACTGCCATAACCATTTGGGATTGCTTACAGCAGGACCAAAATGTCTGATGTCGGTGAAGGTGTTCACTTCTGAGTGCAACATTGGGGCATCCAGGAGTCCAGGGTCATGGTTGGGCTCCTAGCAAAAAAAAAACATGATGGCAGGCTGCTGCAGGGCCAGTACCAGGGCTCGCAGTACAAAGTGGAGGCCTGGGACCAGCTTGCATGCGATCTCACCAGTGTCACTGGCATACCCTGGACTGGTGAGCAGGTATGTCACCACCATAATGACCTGAAGTGGAGAAGGGGTGCACTCTTGGACCAGTGGATCCAAGAAGCCCAAGCACATGATGTCCCACTTGTCTGCAAGTATGCAGTCTTATGTATCTCTAACCAAGTATGGAAAAAGTTCAACTTGTGACTGTGCAGGTGTGATTAATGTGTGATGTCTCCCCATACAGCTGCTGCAGAGAGGTCCCAGAATGTTGAGACTCTTGCCCAGCAACTGGCCCGGCTGTGTTGGCAGTATGGTGAGTACAGAATACCCCCTAATATTAGCAGTAAGAAATCAAAATTATAGTAATGGCAGTACTGCCTGTATATATAATTGTGCTGTAAAAGTCAAGAATAAATACCTGTGTCAGGCTGCCAGCATTACAATGGAGTATTCCCAGCTGCTGTGTAATACAGATGTCTGTAGCAAACAAGGTACAATATGCAGGAGAGGAATATTATTATGTATTAGTGTGTCTAAGTGAACCTGCCAATAAAGTGCCATGTCAGGGCTACTGTAACACTTAGAAATGAAAAGCATTCCCCTGTGCAGATCATGCAGGAATAGTAATTGTGGATTTCTGAGTTGTACACAGATATGTATGTCAAAACTAATAAAGGTGATCCCAAACACTGGTGTGTGTCATCTCATTTGTACCTGAAAAATAGAAATGTGTATGTCCTGCCGAATCCATTAACAGAGGTGAACTGATTTAACACTGCTTGTCTGCATACTTTAGAACGGGCATGTCAAATAACTGAAAAAAGCGACAGTACATATTTCCATCAGAATGTGTTTTACTTGTTTGTCTGCCAGCATTGTCCTGTGTTAACCTTTCAATTTCCATTGTATGTAGATGTGAATGTACTGAAAAATGTATAAGGCTAACAGGTGCAGAGTTAAAACCTACACTGTGTACTCAGAATCTAAATTGCAGTATGTAGTTGTAAAACAGTCAAATGTGCAATCCATCTAATGTGCAGATGTTTCACAAACAGTGACACCAATGTCTGTTGTATATGCATAATGTGTACTGAAAATGGGAAACAAATAATGCAATATGTTATAATAAAGGTACTGTGCACAAAAATATGAACTAGATTGAAATATCACAAGCAACACACAACACCTCCCCAGTAGCTCAGTCTGAAAAGGACTAGGCCTCTAGTTCAATTTTGCACACGCACCATGATTTGAATCTAGGAACCAACACTGACATCTCAGTCTGGTTCTACAGTTGTAAACTGCAATCTGAATAGAAAAAGTAATGTACTGCAACACGTACATTTTCGATACAGGGCACACAGGTAAAGAAATCTGAATAGAAATACTAGTTTGATGTGTATAACTATGAAAGGTGTACAATTGCTGTGTTGATCAGCCCCAGTCCTACAAACAGATGCAAGATAGACATCCACACTCTGCAGTCTGGCCCAGACAAGCCCCTCAAGTGCCATGCTGTCACTGATAGTTTCCCAGTTGCCAAGAAACCTGCACACAGTGAATGTCACAGTAGATGTATTTGAAAGACACACCACACACACCAGGGCCTGCAACTAATATGTGAATCTGAAATATTTGTAGAAACAGCAATATAATGTGCACACAGTTCATCTGCGCAGGGCCCACAGGTAAAGAAATTGGTATAGAAACAGGTCTGATGTGTATATCTAAAATAAGGGTACAATTGCTCTGTTGATATCTACAGCTGTTGGTGTGCTGTAGCAGCCCCATGGCTCAGGTAGAGTGTAAGTTTGTTCAGAATGTAGAGTAGTGACTAGTAGTGTACTGACAAATATACTTGATAGCACTTGTCAATTGAATCTGTTCCCTTCCCCCACTACTCAACTGATCCAACCAACAAACTGAAACCAACATGGGTATTTTCTTAAACAAACCTCTACTGTTGGGACCATTGTTCCATTTGGTTCATCATTGTTTAAACTGTGTTCATACTAATATTTCCTGTTGAATAATAATTGTATTGCCTGCCTGACATACCACTAACTGACATGCTGTTACAACCCTGAATGCCATTCCATATATGCATGGGTTCTGCTTGCTATGGCACTGTTATAATTGCACTGTTTTGGGTAAATGTGAATATCCATGCATGCTATTTTGACTAATGTTGCAATGTGTTGTGCATGACAAACCAATATTCATTAAGTTCCAAAGCATAGCACATATGGGAAGGCAGATCCAAGTGGGTCTCCATCTCCCACCCCACCTAGCTGAAGCACTGGATCCCAGCATGTCTGGGACCCAACCCAGACCTCTCTCATGTGCTGGTCCTGCACCACACTCGGGTGGAACCACTGCAGGAGATGGAGCTCACCCCCACCCACAAGTGGGCGTGGTGAGGATGTTGTCACCTGGGAGGAGGTCTGTGGCATGGTGCGCAGTGCCCTCCAGACAGAGCTGGATGACCACCTGCACCAGGTGGAGGGAAGTCTGGTGCAGCTAGAGGGGAAGCAGTAAACATTCCAATAATACATACACACACACACACACACACACACACACACATATATAATATATATATATATATATATATATATATATATAAAGATATGTATATACACATACATACACATATAAATATAAATATATTACTACTTATAGATATGTATAAGAAGAGTATATTTACAGGGTGCACAGCATATGGAACAGCCAGTATTCCTACAGCTGCCACCTTTTAAAATGGCCAGTGTTTAATTCTTTCATACAAAAGACAATTATTGCATGAAACATATACCCACAGACAATGCAAAGGACATGACACCATACACAAGTTTGCATACATAGAAATGTTTGTGTGCTATTTCAGTTGTATATGCCATTTCTTATAGAAGTTAGGTGTTTGAAATACATAATAACTGAGTAATGCAACTCTCAAACAAAACATTTGATACAGTAATCTGAAAACATATGTTGCTGTCCAGGCTAAGGCCATCAAGTAGCACAACAGTAAAAGAAAAACGCTTGCCTTGAAGATAAGAACCAATCAACATTTGTTAATTACAGATGTAGTTCAGCAGCCTCCAATTACACTCTGTACTCAACCCCTAGGGGGAAAAGAATTAAGTTATCAGAATGAAAATGTATCTGTTACATAGCAATGCTTAACTTAAAACATCACTGTCACACTGACAAACAGAACTATCTGTAAGACAGTAAGCTCTAGGCCACCACTGTTCCCATGGTGAAATGTATGAAAATGTACAGCCATATGCCTTCATGTGTCTTACTACTGCTCACATGTTGTAACAGCCTAGGTTAAAAACAATGTCTTACAAGGGCATATAAGAGTGTTTTCCATATGCTAACCTCTGGATTGTACAAGGTCACACACATTTTGTCCAGCTGTAGCCCTCATATATGTGGACCCTACCCCACAATTTATGTGGGAGTCCACAACATCACTGGAATGATAGCAGGAGTGCCAGCACTAAATAATGATATGCCATTATTTAACCTCTTACTGCATGACATCTGGACAAAGCCTGGTCTATAGGTGGAGGACAGAGGCTGGAACACAGGGCCATATTTGCAATATTGCTGTTATACACTGTGAAAGTTGCTGGTGTTACAGTATTGCTCGCAACATACCCTTACTCATGAATATGAAACACAAATGGATGTTGCCATGTACTGATATCACTCAACAGAGACAATGCCACCAATATACCAGAGACAAGACCTCTGTGGTGAACAGACAAAACATAACAGCCAATCCTCTGGCCATCATGTGTATAGGCCCACAGCTGATAACTATGCAGATAGACTGCATTCCATGCAAAACTAGCATGTACAAACAAACTCTGTAAAACTAGCAGTATTTATTGCATATAATAGCAATACTCACATTGTCCATAGGTCTGGGACCTTATACAAATATGTAGTTGGCCTGTGTCTGCAAGTCCTGTTGTAAGAGGTATTGCTACCTGATGTCTGTAACACTGTTGCCCACACACAGGAAGGATGTCTTCCATACAGGAAAGGTAAAGGGACAATGCCCACATGATGTGGTTATTTATAGTAGTGGGTAGCCATAACATTGGTAATTGGAAGTACTATACAACTGGCTGCATGCAATTAGCAAGTGGTGAAGAGAGCCATCACCTGATCATGAGCATCACCTACAAAATCCATGTTGCAACCTATTCAAACCAGCTCAATCCCTGTAGTAGAGAGAGAGAGAGAGAGAGAGAGCGAGAGAGAAACAATACTACAAACCAAACCAAAACAAAATTAAATACAACAAGGGACACATAAAGTGTACATAGAAGAGAGGACAATACCAAAACAGGTATGTGAAACATGTATGCATGTAACTGAATGTAGTATGTGGTCTGTAATAATGGAATAGATGATGTGGAAAGATGAATATGTGCCATCAAGACTTGTTGCTGTAATGATGTCTTGCTGAACAACTGCTATGGACATAGCATCTGATCCTGTGGGCAGTGGGCCATACCTGTCAGCTGTGTAGATCAGCACTGAATGACAAGATGTAAGCCATCATAGAGTGTGTTCTGCACCTCGAGACATGTATATTAGTGTGGCAAATAGTTGAAGGTGGAAGTAATGAAGTCATGATAGACACATGAGATTCAGACCCCACCACCTTCAGGACAGTCATGTTAACATGAAATGTATCATGCACAAACTTCATAGGTTTGTAATATGCTTACTCACAATCTGTCCCTATATATACTCCTCTAGTGTTGGGCTGTGTCCACATGTGACACTCCTCTGTCTTTTAGCAAGGCAGAACAGTGCAGCTTTGGAGGAAGGTGATTTAGAGAGTGTGGACCGGATGTCTGAATGCACACTCTCTCTCTCTCTCTCCATATATATATATATATATATATATATATATATATATATATATATATGTGTGTGTGTGTGTGTGTGTGTGTGTGTGTGTGTGTGTGTGTGTGTGTGTGTGTGTGTGTGTGTGTGTGTGTATATATATATATATATATATATAAATATATATATATATATATATATATATATATATATATATATATATATATATACATGTATGTCTACAGATACATAAACACACACACACACACACACACACACACACACACACACACACACACACACACACACATATATATATATATATATATATATATATATATATATATATATATATATATATATATATATATAGTTGTAAGTGGGTGTGAAATGGACAGTTATGTCTAGTATGAAATCCATGCTGGGAACACATTGCCCTTTGTTTGTGAATGTGAGAGTGGGACATTGGGGAAGGATAGTAGGTATATTTGGGGAGGTAGGTTGGGTTGGGTTGGAAGACAGACAAGATAGCATACGGGGCTGTATATGATACATGTGGTGGGCAAACACCTTGGATGGGGAGGGGTGTTTGGAAAGTGGAAGCCCATGAACCCCCAAATGGAAACAGTGGGACCAAGGTCCATGCCCATGGGCAGTCACCACTGCACCTTCATGGCCCTGCAGGTGGCTGAGCCAGGGGCTGAGCAGCAGGAGCATGTGGACCCTGTAATTGTGTATTGAGGGCCTCAAGGTAGTGTAGCAGATCCCCCAAGTCTCTATGGAGCTCCCTATGCACCAGACCCTTTACCTGACTTCAGGTGACAGGATCCTGTCTGTGTGTGCTCCCAAGGGGGAGAAGAGCACCATCCCCTGAGGTGGTTACACCTGAAGTTAGTGCAGGACCAGCAGATGATGAGGTCCAGGGGTGGATCCCAGATGTGCTGTGGCCTGGTAACATGGCCAGATGAGGTGGGAGAGATGGTTCTGCTTGGAACAGCCTTCCCAAACATGCTATTGTGTCACCGTTTTAGAGCATATGTGGGTAGTAATAGTCCACACAATCCAGGATTACTTCTAACAGCATGCATAGATAATCTCAATAACACAAAACACCAGATTTGGAGCAGTCGCATAGAAAACAGAACATATGCATATATGGAACCATAGTGGCCCTTACAATGACATGCAGGTGATATTGTTAGCAACAGGCCACCAATGATAGTGTTTCAACATGGAACATGACTAGAAACACATTTCAATATTTGTCGCACAATATGTCCCAACAGTAGGTTTGCTGTAAACATACCCATTGAGTTGTGTGTTCAGATTATTGTTGCAGATATGGTAGGTGGAGACAGAGATGTCAATTAACAACTATTATATCCTTGCAGTATGAGGTCTTCAGACCTTTTGTTTCCTATTTATGTCTTTCAGGTATCATGTCTAGAGAGCGGCTGCCAGTGTATTCCCCCCAGAAAAATGATGCAGTTATTAACTACCTGTTGCAGCACCACCAAACCCTCTTTAGCCATACAGCCCATGATCTGCAGGAGAGGACTGCCCTCTGGAACAAGCTCATCCACAGGGTAAACAATGTTTGCCTGCATAACCACAGTTATGAGCAGGTCCCATATCGCTGCACTGACCTCCTCTGCCATGTCTGTCAGCATGCTGCTGCAGTTAGGAGGGACCAGCTAGCCACAGGTGGGGGTCATGCCATCCAGCCCCCCTGACACATGCTGAGGAGCTCCTCACCATCCTTGGGGCACCTGCCCACCAACAAAGCCAAGAACCAGCTGATAGCATTGTGGAGGTGGGTGCTATCGACACAATGGACGAGGAGCGTGCAGGTAAGGCCACAGGACACATCAGTAGACCACTGTTGCTTATCCATCTGTATCTGTAAAGTTTCATCATGCATATGTGAGATAATATATATATATATATATATATATATATATATATATATATATATATATATATATATATATATAGTCTGTTGCTGCAGTGTAGTAATGAACAGATGTGCATTATCTGTAGTATTGTGGGTTTGTACTGTTAATGTACTGAAATGCTGCTCTTACGCTGTACCAATGCCATAGGTGTGGCTACTGACATCACATCTCTCACACAACTATGTAGGTCTCTCTGGAATACCTGTGGAGCAGCAGCCTGTAGCTGGTGAGTATGGTGTGTTTTTTGTTCAGGTTTTCCAATACCAGCCATGGTATGGTATTTGCCATGCACACATTTAACACAACTACCCATAATGCATGCTGTACATGTTCACTTATTGTTACTGTTAACTGCACTGTATCACAGTGGTCACCATGGTGGCATATCTGAAGGGTATGTAAGAGTCCTGCAATATAACTAACAACCTGCCATTGCAAGATGTGTGCACAGAGATGAACATAATGGTGGGACAAATGACCTACAGTAGGAACATGTCTGAAACATTACCCTTATACAGTGGCTACAACAGTGTGTACACCACTATTACAATGGCAACTGTTATAGATCTACACAACGGTATATCACAACACCACATTCCACAATCCCTACAACCTGTAATGTGATCCTAACATGAGCAATGAATATGTAATATGGAATCCTATGTTAGGACAGCAAATATGAGGAATACATACCTTAACAAACAGTGGAAGAATATGTGTGCACACACTCCAAATAACATATTGTGGAAGCAGCTATTGAGGTACTGACAGCATTCACTCTTCATAAGTATGCACCTTCCATCAAGTACAGGTCCTCAATGTCACGCCAAGAAATGGCCTGCTGTCCAAGATGTATCTCCATGACATTTCCCACTCACCTGCAACAGAGGCAGCCATGGCTTACACACATCTTACAAACCATGGAATGGATCCCATATCCAACAGGTAGCACTCAGGAGTGGGAAATATAGCCTTACCTCACCATTGCATATGCCATGGCAAACAGTGCAAACAGTCATATATGGGACGAGGAAGTATGTGACAACATTAATGTAGAAAATAGATGGCCATCCAAGTCAGATAACAACATGTTGCAAACTGGTCAAGGAGGCTGCCTAGAAACATGCCACAGCACTGAGTGAATTGCAGGAATGTCTAGCAAGTACTATCTGTTCAGTATCTGTGTCGACAATCACCTAGACTCTGCATTAGTGTGGCCTGTGGGTTAGGGTAATCAGATGGGAAAGTTGTTCCACAGAAAACATCAACCAGGGCTCTCTACTGGTAGCATATGCATAACATCAAAAGTCCCCCAAAGACATGTGTTGCAATGTGTAATGGTGTACCAAGACCAAGTTCGAAACCTACAGACAGTATTAATAAATTACATGTGCTGCACAAGCAACACCTCACTCCACCTCAGGTGCACCATGCCCATCTGTACCTTGCTGATGCAAATGTACACCTGTATGTTTGCCGTTCATTAGCAGGGACTAGGCCTGTACACATAGTGTTCTGAATTTGGGACACTGCAAAATGACACTCATGTGTGGCCCATAGTTGTCATGCATCTGCAAAATGGCTGAGAATGGGGAGGGTGTCATCCTGAAACACAACAGTGAACTGAAGCAGACATCCAAAGCTCACTAAGAATGGCTGTATCCACACACAGTCAAGGTCATGAATTGTGGCAGACATAACCCTGACTCCACAGCAATAGTGAAGGCACTGTGTGACCTCCAAGGACTGTGCATATGAGTTGACCATGCAATCTGTCAGAATTGGGGGACATTTGTAAGGCGGAGTGACCAAATACTGGCAAGTGCAGATGAGCCATGCTAGTATACTCTTTCCAGGAATGGTGACTGCTTTAGTACACTCAACAGTTGATGCAACAAACCATCATGTTAAGGGTGTGCACACTTATGCACCCACATATTGTATGCATCTCAATCAGCATCTGCACAACTAACACATTTTTTTGATACTGCATTTGATTGCATAGGTCATATGTCACATATCAGGTTTGTGTAATGTTAACATATGCAGTATTGTGACCTCATGGCATATCAGGGAAGAGGGTGCCATGTCAATAAGGGTGTGTACACTCCTCATAGCCACAGTAAGCTTTGAAGGTTGTCAGTGTAATTGTATTTTATTGCTCATACATGCACTGCTGATAATGAGATCTGCAAATCAGACATCAGACATTCACTATTGACATCTGTCCTCATATCATCCCAGATATGTGCTGGACAAACACAATGGGGCTGGGAGCAGCAGAGCAAACATTACTGACACACATATACACATTCAGCAATGGTGTGTACACCTATGAGATTTGGTGCACAGCACATGCCAGGGTGCTGGACAGGTGCACAGCAATACTGTGTAAATGGGTGCAGTGTATTCCAGGGGAAGAGGCATCACATACTAACACAACTCATACATTACAGAGATGTATAATGTTGGTAACAGGGACTGACTATAGCTGCAGTGCATGCTGTTGAGTGCCATATGTCATGCATGTTGACAGTTGGGTAATGAGAGGTTGTTTTGTAATATCTTTGTGCAACCTCACCTGTAAGTGTGTGTGTGTGTGTGTGTGTGTGTGTGTGTGTGTGTGTGTGTGTGTGTGTGTGTGTGTGTGTGTGTGTGTGTGAGTATGTGTACAGTTAACCAATGACACCCAGGTCTTAAAGTGTGTTTCTTGTTTTCCCCTCATAGGTAACGATGTGGGTCAGGGTCCCTCCTGCAGGCAAACTGATGTTAGTGTCCATACAGACTCTGACAATAATGATAGGTATGGTGAGGCACAGGCAGGGTTATCAGAGGCTGAAGCTGTGCCATTGGTTGACATCCCACTGTTATTCACCCCATAGCTGTACACAGTCAAATTGCCTATACATACCCCATCACCAGTGGCTATAGATGAGGGACAGTTGATGGGTGGTGGCATGGGACAGGATAGTGTGGTGACTATAGCAAGTGTGTCTGGACACAGCAGCCATAGCCAGATGACCGGCGAGGTACCACACAGGCAGATGTACAGGGGTGCTTGTAGGAGGGCTACTGGTCATCATGCCCCTGGCAGAAGTGCTACAGCAGATGTCACCAAATGCATATTTCAAGCTGCCATGGAATCACAGGCATGTATGGAACATTATACCAGACAAGGTCTGAGGCTCCAGAGGGCTACTCATTCTGCTGTTATTGACAACATCCATGATCTTGCAGGTGCCCACCATTACTTTGCAGAGGTCCTGGATAGACAGTTGGGTAAGATGGTGGGAATCCTTGACTGTGCAATGTCTGTGCTTGAGCATATGGTGGGAATAGTACCATGTGGGCGTAGGTCAGCAACACTAATAGGTGGAGGTCAACATGGATGTGCAACAAGTCAGAACCACTCCCGTAGTGGCAGTACCAGAACCAGCACTGCAGGTGGGGGCACTGTCCACACCACAACATAGCAGGCCACGTGCACATGGTCCTGGCTGGTCCCAAGAGGGACCCGGATCCATTGGACATTTGTCATCTTCAGGGGAGAGTACCATATCTGGCCTTGTACCTGGTAATGCCCATGGAACCTCTGGCAGGCACAGTTCTCATGTCCATGGCCAGAGACGGTGAGCTGCACACCCTTACAGGTACGGTCTGACAGCTGTAGACTGTACCTGGCAGGGTGTCCAACAAACCCCTATACAGGGGTTTGTTGGACAGCTGCAGAGTGTACCTGGCCAACAAACCCCTGTATAGGGCAGCCACATGGCACAACTGTGTGCATGCATACACACACATCACAAACACAGTTAGGGCAACCCCATACCTACACACATCCATCTGCACAGCCCAATTAATAATTAAACCCCCTAATGCACACACATGATGTCAACCAAATGGCTCAGCCTAGGTCTCTGGTAAACCCACAACACACCCTCTGCATATGATGATACCTGTGCCACATCCCTGTCATCCATAACATCAATGCAGAGACAGGCTAATAAGGTTCTGATGGACAGGGTGACTCTACTAAGGTGTACCAATGTAATGCTGTGTAACATGT
>NC_056726.1:903061612-903092887 GCF_019279795.1 Protopterus annectens
ACAGGTAAAGTCCATTATTGAGTTGCAATTCCAGGGTCTGTGCATGTCTGTGCATGTGTGTGTGTGTGTGTGTGTGTGTGTGTGTGTGTGTGTGTGTGTGTGTGTGTGTGTGTGTGTGTATACTGTTAAGCGGTGATGTACAGGTATAACCGTCCTTTTCCTGTTTTCCCCTCACAAGTGGTGAGGTGGGGCTGGATCCCTGCTGCAGGAAATCTGATGTCACTGATACAGACAGCGACCATGAGGATATGCATGTTGAGACACAGGCAGGGTTGTCAGGGGCTAACACTAGGCCACCAATTGACATCCCACAGATATCCACCCCATCCACGCACACAGTCACACTGCCTCTACATACCTCATCACCATTGGCCTTAGCTGATGGACAGTCTATGTTTGGAATTGGCCAGGAAAGTGTGGTATCCATGGCATGTGTGTCAGGACACAGCAGCCATAGCCTTATGTCCAGCGGGGTACCACATAGACAGATGTTCAGAGGTGCTCGTCGGAGCACTGCTGGTCATCATACCCCTGGCAGACATGCCACATGTATATCTACCAAATGCATGTTCCAGGCCTTCATGGAGGCACAGGCATGAATAGAACAGTACACCAGACAGGGTCTAGGGGCACAGAGGGCTTATCACACCTATGTAAATGACAGCACTCGTGACCTAGCAGGTGCCATTCATAATTTCACTGAGATCATGGATAGACGGTGGGGTGAGACATTGGATTCCATCAACAATGTCATGTCCATGCATCAGGATAGGGCAGGAGGGTTGCAACAGCCATATGGACATATGCCAGCAACATCAGCAGCTGGAGGTTGCTGTGGATGTCCCACCAGTCACAGATGCTCCTGTAGTGGCAGTACCAGCCCCAGCACTGCGGAGGGGGTGCTGTCCACAGACCATCATCGCAGGCCACATGCACATGGCCCTGTACAGTCCCAGGAGGGACCTGGATGCAGTGGACATTTGTCAACCTCAGGCGACAGTAACCTATCTGGTTTGTTCCTGATAGTGCCTATGGCACCCCTGCCAGGCACAGCTCCAGTGTCCATAGCTGGAGACAGTGAACTGCAAACCCTGCCAGGTACAATTTGCAGCTGTCTTACAAATCCCTGTATACGGCAGCCACATGGTGGACCTGTGTGCATGCAGACACACACACAACAACAAAACTAGGCCAACCACATACCTGCACACACATCACAATTGGCCCAAAACACTACTCAGCCCCCTCACACACATACACACATTGTCACTTGTATGGCTCAGCCTGGCCTCTGGCAAACCAACAAAACACCCTGTGCATATGATGATACCTGTACCACATTCTGTCATCCATAACTTCGATGCAGGGACAGGTTAACATGGTTCTGATGTGCAGGGTGACTGTACAACAGTGTAGCAATGGAATGCTGTGTAGCATGTTGTCAGCAGTAAAGTGAAATGCTAACATCCTGGAATGTGTAATTGTGAAGCCATGATGCATTATAGCTGTTATTAACAATGTTGTATTGTTTTCACCATTATCTATTCCGATTGTGTTGTGGTTGTGCATGTGCCACATGGCTAATGGGTGTAGTGGTGTCCGCAGGCTTTCTACAGTGGACACCAGTAAGTGTAGTGGGTGGTACACATGACATGGCTGGGTACAACGCACAGAGCCTTTGGTTTGGATGCAGTACAGATACAAGACTGTACACATGGAGGTATGTCCCTGTGCAGGTAACACATCTGTTGGCCATGTAATCTCACCAAGACAGGATAGGCACAACCACACATTGGTATATATGCGGTCTGTTATTTGAATGACATTGAAAATGCTAACAGCAGGGTGTATGTCCCTTTCCCCACTCTACTGCAATCCTCACCTCAGTAACATGGGTGTGCCACTGCTGGTGGCATAGCCCTACACTTAGGAGGGTGTGAGGTGCTCTACTACTGCAAATGGTAGATGCAACAGTAACTGCAAAGATGGTGGATGTGTCCACAACAGCCACACCCAGTGGGTTATAGCAACCCCAGTATTACTGCACACCTCTACAGTGTGAAGGGCATTAACACATCTATGACCTGTGAAGGACTGTATGTCCACAGGATGGCACCTGTGGAATGTTGGCATTTGCCAAGCAGTCCTGGGGGAATCATATTCTGTGAATGGAGGTAGATCCCTTAACATCTACACACATTCCTACCTGTGGGATGGTGTAGAAAAGCCTGCTATGATCTACATAGGCTGTGTGAACCCCCTAACCCTCATCTACAACTGTCATGACTGCTTCAAGGAGGTATACCAGGTTTAGGTGGCATTCTCTGCCTTTGACAAACCCAGCATTGGTGTGGTCCAGGGTTGCAAGATTACCAGTGACATTGGCCATGTGTTTAGTGTAGATATGTTCCATGTCCATGCAGATCAGGCTCATCAGGCTACTGGGTGGTATTTCCCAGCTGACATGGTGGAACACCCTTTGTGGAGTGGGATGACTGTTGCTGTGTGCCATTCAGTAGGCAGAAACCCTGAGTTAAGTCTATGATTGAACATAGTACTTAGGTAGGGTTCTGGTTTGTCCTGTAGTATGTGTAGAATGCAGCCTCTGTTGGTTTGTGGTCCCATGGATGCTGTGTTACTGGCTTTGGAGAGTGTGGTTCTTACCTGTGCATCCGTAATTACAGTAACCTTGCATCAGACTGGTGTACAGATGAGCCATTAAGGGGGTGAGATGGGAGTCATGTGTGAAATGAACGCATCTGCCTGGATGTCGGCATTATCTGTTGCTTCTATCCAATACGGCCATTGTGCTGTAACTCAAAGCAGATGTGAGTATTGCCATTGAGATCCTGATTTAGCTATACACTGCTTTGTGGGTGTCCTTGGCAACAGTGGTGAATCCATTGTGAGGTGTAGGCCTGTTGGATAGTATGAGGGATCCTAGCTACTTACTGTGCCTGCCCAAGGGTTCCCCCAAGCATGACACTTCACTTGACTGTACTGCATGATATGTTACTGATGCAACCTGACATCATATAGGTGGGATGGAGTACTGTTAACATGTAGTGCCCTTGTCATGTAAGGTCCTGGTTATGGGATCTGCAACAGTTGGTAGTATATTGCAGGCCAGACGTGTTTGGCTGTTGGGGGGATACATATTCATGCCAAATGTATGTTTTGTGGGCCTCTCAAACCCATTAATGGTGCATATGAACATATATGTTTTTATTATGTTCCCAATTTTATCTACAGATGTATGTCTGTATGTACCTATATATATATATATATATATATATATATATATATTTATTTATATATATATATATATATATATATATAAATAAATATATATATATATATATATATATATATATATATATATATATATATATATATATATATATATATATATATATAAATATATATATATATATATATATATATATATATATATATATATATATATATATATATATATTGCTGTATATATGTGGACATATGGACGTAGGCATATATATCTATAGATGCATGCGTATCTATGTATATATGTTTATTTTGATATATATATATATATATATGTGTGTGTGTATATATCTACATATATAGATATGTTATATTCCTTTAGATATTAATATATATACGCACACACATACATCTACATGTTGAAATACATTCCCCATAGTGTTGAATACCTGGGCTGGATGATATGTTTGTGAAAACATGATTGCTCCATGGCTTTGTGGTAAATCACTTTGTCTGTGGTGTGCAGGGTCCTGGGTTTGAGCATTTTGTTGCTGGGTAGAACATGGCCCATTGGCTACAGACTGGTTAAGGCACTTTTAAGCAGTTGTAAGCGGGTTTGTGCGGAGCTATGCACTGCTACCTTCCAGTTACAGTGTCTTACACTTAACTTCTAAATTGCTTAACCTGTGTAGGCAGTGCTTACCCCCCCGTAAACCCGCTTACAACTGCTCAAAAGTGCCTTAATCACTCTGTATCCAACAGGTCGCGTTCTGCCCAGCAACGAAACAAACAGCTCCCACAAGGCTCAAACCTGCACACCATAGACAAAGTGATTTACCACTAAGCTATACCAGTTACAACTAGATGGGATGTTTTTAGAAACATATCATCCAGTGCAGTCATGCAACAGTAGAGAGAATGTATACCATCATCTAGATGTATCTGTGTGTAAATATATTAATATCTAAACAGATACAACATATCTATATATGTATGTATGTATATATATATATATATATATATATATATATATATATATTTCTGAAACTATATGTATATATATATATATATATATATATATATATATATATATATATATATATATATATATATTAATATACATGAACATATATACATGCAAATGCCTAGATCGACACATATAAGTGTCTACAGCTATATGTCTACATATACACAGCAAGTTACATATGTGTACGCAGATATACATCTATGTAGGTATATACGGACATAGTTATATATATTTAAGCAGATATATATATATCTATATAGGTATATATGGCCACACATGTGCAGATAGCAATGGCAGATTAACAAACACACATATGTCCACATGCACCGTTAATGGGGTTGAGAGGCCCGACACAGTATACGTCTTCTACAAATAGCCATCCTTCCCAAAGCCAAACACATCCGCCCTGCAATACACTACCAAGTGTTGTAGATCCTGTAACCAAGACCTGATATGGCATGGGCACACGTTGTTAAAAGTACTACATCCCACCTTTATGATGTCAGGCTGGTATTGGTGACATATCATGCAGTACAGTCTGCCTCCCATAGGAAATGTAAAATGTGGAAGCCATCAACATCCCCAGGAGACAGATACACAGACACAGATATGCAGATACATATGTACATATGTACGTGTGTATATATATATATATATATATATATATATATATATATATATACATATATATATACATATGGATATAAATGTGACTACCCATACACACACAGATATATGTACAGTAAGATACATATATAGAAGGTGCACACAATATGAAACAGCCACTATGCCTACAGTTAACACCTGAACAACTTTACACTGTATGTCCACCCATACAAATGACAATTGTTGCCTGCAACATATACCCACAGAGAGGTCATAGGGAAAACACCACACACAGGTTTGCAGAAATGGAATACCTTTCATTGTGTACTATTGCAGTTCTATATGCCATGTCATATAGCTGTTCAGACACTGACATCCATATAAACAGAGGAATGCAACTGTGAAACAGTTATACTAATACAGTAGTACAATAGTGAGGAAAGACTGGGCCACAGGATACCAAACGATCAACAGTATGTAATGCAGGTGTATAGTCCAGCAGCCTCTATCTACACTCTGTACAAAATCAGTAGGTGGGAAAGACATCATGTGACCAAATGGGTTGTAACTGTAACATAATAAAGCATAACTGACACCATCACATGCACAATGACAAACAGAACAGTCTGCATGGCAGGAGGTAGTAGGCTTGCATTAACCCAATATATGTAAGTAATGCAAATATAGGTGAAGTCTACAGTACTTTACATCCAGATATCTTAAGGCAGCTCACCCCTGATACCCTCACATATTTTAACAGCCTAAGTAATTTATGGTGCCCCCCCAGGCTCAATAATACAGGGCCATATACCACTGTTACATACACTGGCTGCCTCTGGAGTGCATAAGAGCACACATGTGTTGTGTAGGTGGCACCTATACATATATGGCCCCAGCCCCACTGTATGTGTGGGGGATACAACAGAAATGGACTTATGGCAGCAATGGCAGCATGATATACTCACAGCCCACTGCGGAACAACCCCCGACAGCATGTCATATGTACAAAGCTTGATATACAGATGGAGGACAGAGGCTGGAACACAGGCACGAATGTGGAGAACTGTTGCCACACACTAAGCAAGTTGCTGGTGATACAGGATAGTCTGCAATGTGCCCTTAGTCAGGGAATTGCAGTTAGAAACAGAAATGGATGTAGCCATGTAGTGATAGCACTCAACACACACACACTGCCAGTGAATTAGCTGACACAGGACCTGTGTGGTGGACAGACAACACATGACAGGCACACCTCTTGCCACCAAGAGAATAGGCCCACAGTTAACAGCTATACAGACAGACTGCATTCCAAGGTAAACTAGTATGTACACGCACACCCTGTAACATCAGTACTATACAAAGCATAACACAACTCTACTCACATTCTGTCTGTAGTTCCTGAACCTCCTACAAATATGTAGCTGCCCTGAGTGTGCCGGTTCTCCTGTAAAAGGTATTTCCACCTGCTGTCTCTAACACTGATGCCCACATACAGGAAGGACTGTACCAACATCCACAGAATGTCCAGGTTATGTCATCAAATATAACCCCTACTGTACATAACATGTTAACCCGCGGTGGTGGTGGTGCTGTGGTAGCATTGTCGCCTCACAGTAAGACGCTGTCCGGTTCGATTCTCAGCTAGAGCGTCTTATGCAGGGAGACATGCGTGAATGGGCGTACCTTCATTGAAGGTTGTGCATCAGGCCTGGAAAGCCAGTATGTAAAATTCAACTGCCAATCATTAGCGGACCAGAGTTCCGCTGTAGCAACCACTAACCGGGAAATGCCGAAAGACACACACTGTACATAACATGTGAAGCAGTCTGATATCTCACTGGCTTGTTATCAAATATGATGACACTAATTATGGTGTACAGCACATATGCACCACTTCATCCACCACATATGTACACAGGTTGACAGAGCTGTGGCTGGAAGCACATACACAGGGCCAATAAAGCAGGTGTAGGTCTCCACATTTACTGTTGTAACAGGGTTTTTTGCAACATATGTCCTATGAGGGATAAGAAGCCAGTAACTGTCACAGGTTTCACCATCTACAGACTGAAATCCTCACACTACCTTCTGCGGTCCACAAATAGATGCTCCGTTGGTAACACATGAAATCAAAGGTACAACACACTGCCCTGTCTGCAGATGACCCTGCAGATGGGGATTCCATATAAACATGGAACTGATATGGCAGGTGTGGAGACATGTAGGAAAGTCATATCCACACACACGCACTGTTAAACCAACAGTACTCCACATGCAGTATAGCAGCGCTTACAGTCAGTAGTCAGGTCAGGCACATCCCCCTCCTGTGTGTTGCCCTGTTTCCACAGTGTATGTTGTTAGAGGTAAATCCCCAATCCATCTGAGATGCTGTTTGCCAAACAACAGATCTAGTTCCTGCTCACAGTAAATGAAAAGGGCCAACACCAACATGATGTTCCTAGATATTGGAGTGTGTTTTCATGCAATTGGCTATGGGAATGTTACCACAGCTGTTCCACATGCAGTCAGCTAGACGCGGGCTGCAATTCGTGCAAAGGCCATCAGATGATCATGAGCATCTTTTAAAATACACATGCTGCTGCCAAGCAAAGCAGGTGTAGGTCTCCACATCCACCAGAGAGGGAGTGGGAGAGGCAGACAGAGGCAAAGACAAGGCAGGGAGTGGTGGGAGAGTAAAACCTAAGCATGTTTGTGTCATACACCTACCAGCACAGGGTATCAAACCCCTGATGACTATGTAGTACTATCACAGTTCTATGCAGTTATTGGATGTGCCACATGGGTTACCTGTTGTGGAGGACTCAGAACATATATGTGATGGTGACTGACATCTGCAACATGGATACAGTAGCTATACAATAGGTGATGTACATGTATGTGCCTGTCCATATGTACAGGTACCAGCATCAACACAGCCACACTCTCACAGGGATGCACACACATTGACACACTTGTCAGGGCCAGGATTACAACTCATTAGTAGTGGGATTGCCACACCACATCACTGTACAGGTACCACATGCACCACATGGATCATACAGGGATTGTATGGGCAAATGGTATGGGGGAGGTGTCTGACATCAGACAGCATGCTTCAGTATGCCTAGAGGGGCTGTAGGGAGTGTAGATGTGAACATATGCACCATACAACACACACACAAACACATAGGATGCTAGTACTGACATGCATGGGTGCATGTCTGCATGGGTGTGTGGTGCTCGACTGTGCCAGACGGCTGTACAAGGCTAGGTGATGGGTATACCTTGACATCAGGCCACATGACAATGGTCTGCATTGTGGTTTAGGGCTGTAGTGTCTACATTTGCCCACACAAGTGGGCATTGTATCCCCATCCAGTCACCTGGGAGACTATTGTGTGTGGCCAATGCTGTGCAATGCTTGCCATGTATGTGTTCCTTAGTGCATGACATGTACGGTGTCTGGGACATGTACACCTCCCACATGCATGTACAGTGACATGTGGAACTGTACTTGGGGTGTCTGGCCCATGTTGTGAATACAAATTATCATCAGATGTGCCAGTCCTGCCCACCTGTGGCAGGAACTGGTAATGGGCAGCAGGTTTACCCTGCAGCTACATTGATAGCATGCTAACAGCATTCCCTGGTGTCAGTGGCATCTGTCAATACAGGGTATGTTGTCAGGCATGGTATGTCACATGTGATGGCACCACAGGTGTTTTAGGTGTCCATTGGGGAACATGGGGAAGGTGCACTGTCTGCATGTACATGCATATTGGACAGATGGACAGGGTGACACACCCTCTGTAGCCCACAGCTATCACCCCATAGCTACTATCAGTGGTCAATATGCAGTGTACTACCCACATATTGGCTGTTGCCTAGGCATGTGTGTGTGTATGAGACATGTGTTGAGAGTGTGCTCTGGGTAATACTGGGGTTGCTAACTGTGATTGCCTGGCCTTGATGTCAAATGTATGGGTATGGCTTTCCACCCTAGCCTCTCAGCTATTTCACATCTGTTATCCTTGTATGGTGGACATTGTGATATATAGTAGGGCCACCATATAAGAAATTTGCAAAACCCCCTTCACATTGGCCACAGGTGGCACACACTCACAAGCATCTCCACACAGGATACGTGTTACAAACACACACGCACCTGTCATGTCTGTAAGTAGAACCCCTACATAACTAGTTTATTACACTACAGCACTACACAGTTATAGTACACGCCCCGGAGATTACTGAAGTGCTCCTTCCCCAAAGGTGTATATTACATTGGATGGTATCAATAGGATTGCCAATGTAGGACATTCGAATTGTAGTGCGTGTGACTAGCCTAAAATGCTTTGCTCCCTTCACAGACAGTGACACACACAAAATATCCACAATCAACATGTGTGGGTATAGAACCCCTAACAGAGGTGTATATCACACTACAGCATGGAGGTGTTATAGGATGCACCATGGGGATTACTAAAGAACCCCTTCCCCAAAGGTGTATTTCACAATGAATGACATCAGCTGGATTGGCAAAGTAGGTTTCCCCAAAGGTGTATTTCACAATGAATGACATCAGCAGGATTGCCAAAGTAGGCCATTTGAACTATACTGTGTGTGACTAGCCTATAATGCATTGCTCCATACAAAGACATTGAAACACACACAAAACATCCAGAACTACCATGGGTGGGGATGGAACCCTACCACAGTTCTACATCACACTACAACAGCACACAGTTACAGGATGGGCTACAACCTTCCCAGAGGTGTATTTCTAGGTGGGTGATATCAGCAGCCTTGCCAAAGTTGAGTATATGAATTGTAAGGCATGTGAGTACCCAAAAAACCATTGCTCTCTACACAGTCAGACATGCACACAAATGCACACACATAGTCAGTTGCCAAGTCTGGGGTTAAAACTCCTATCTAACTACTTTATCACACTACAACAGTACTCAGTTACAGGATGCACTATGGAGATTACTAGACTGCAACCTTCCCAGAGGTGTATTTCTAGGTGGGTGACATCAGCAGCCTTGCCAACGTTGAGTATATGAATTGTAAGGAGTGTGAGTACCCTAAAAAGCATTGCTCTCTACGCAGTCAGAGACAGGCAGACACTCACACAAACACACACTCACAGTTATCAAGTCTGGGGTTAGAAATCCTACCTAACTAGTTTATCACACTACAGCAGTACACAGTTATTTGATGTGCCATAGAGATTACTGGGCTACAACTCTCCCAAAGGTGTATTTCACATTGGATGACATCAGCAGGCTTGTCATAGTAGGGCTATGGTGAGGCCGGTGTGTGCATGGGCCATAGCCCATTCATCTATGGGTTGACATGCCACATGGCCACATGCGGGCACACATGGTGTCATATGTCACAGGTACGTGTATACAGCTGATAGATGAATACTTCTTTGTACAGTCATGTTGCACAGCTGGCACATGCACCACATAGTCTGTAATGTTGACAGATACTGGTGGCTAGTATCTGCAGTGAGTGGCCCTTTGGCTGTGTGCTGGGTGGGACAGGCCTGGATGGCTCATTGTCACAGTCACCCTCTTCCACACATCTATGTATGTCTACCTTTGGCTTATTATAGTGTGTTGTCCTGACATATCTGTCTGTATTTCTATCCCCTGTGTGTGCAAAGCATGAGTGGTGCATACTGACGAATGTCTGCACTAACAACTGCATCTGGCAGATATGTCTGGTCCACTGGTATTTGCAGTCATGGCCTTCATATGTTTAAGTGTGTGAGCATGCCCCATATGACCTTTCAGTATGTTGTTGACTGACAATGCCTTCATTTCTGTAGGTGTGTGAGCATGCCCAGTATGGCCATCTGTATTGAATGTGTTGATCGTGTCCAGGTAGTTTGTGCTGCAGTGCTGACCTTTACATTGTACACCGACATGTAGCATGCTGTCTCTGCAGGGTATCCATTGATCATTTGGCTTTAACTGTTACTACATTTCTGCATAGCAGGGGGAGCACACCTGACTGTTTCTACATTTCTACACAGGAGTGGGGGGGCACACCTGACTGTTATTACATTACAATGCAGGATGGGGGGGGCACACCTGACTTTTTCTACATTTCTACACAGGGTTTTGGGGGGCACACCTGACTGTTATTACATTACTATGTAGGATGGGGGGCACACCTGACTATTTCTACATTTCTACACAGGGTTGGGGGCACACCTGACTGTTATTACATTACTGTGTAGGATGGGGGGGGCACACCTGACTATTTCTATATTTCTACACAAGGTTGGGAGGCACACCTGACTGTTATTACATTACTATGTAGGACGGGGGAGCACACGTGACACTTGTACACATTTGCTATAACTGTACTGGTATGTCATGTACTCCATTTCATTCTGTATGCTGATCTGTCATGCAGACTAGAGGCATACCAGTGTACTATAGATCATAGCTTTGGTTGCCTTACATATTATTGTCTGACTTCCTACCCTTCAGAACTAACATCCCACTGCCTGCCCTGCTGTGGTCTGTCTGTGTAGGTCTGGGGGTGAGGTTAACCATAGCCATCATTCTGGGGCCATGGCACAGGCTCTGTTTGAGTTTGTCTACACCTGTCCTGCTGGCTGTGACTGTTGTTGGGTATGTGAACTGTCCTGACTGGCATGTGTGGGTCATATGGACACACATGTCGCTCAGCACATTTCCTGCAGTGGGTTTTGTCACCCTGTGTAGTACTGGCTACTATGGTGACTCCAGTATGTGTTACAGATGTCAGGGTGTCACTATGGGTGTCTACTGTCTGCAGCCATAACATTCAGCCACCCAATTCTCTTGCATGCTCACATCCATACCATAGCTACAGGTATCAACACATTCTACTCTATTTGGCAATTGGTAGGTTGATTGACTTACCTTGAGGATGTGCCAAACTTGTGAATGGTGATGAAGGGCTGTCTATGTCGGATGCACATAGGACACTCTCTATACATGGTTGAGCACAGGTAGTGTCATGTTTGGCATCCCTTTTACTGTATGTGCAAGTCAGAGAGAGGTGTCATTCCCTGGGTCCCTACTGTGTCAGGGAATGTGCTCTGCATTGCCTCTTTGCCAATGCCAGGGCATACTGGGCATGCCTCCTTCTGTCTACTGGGGCAGGCTCAGGTAGTTCCTCCTCTGGGTCACTCTGTGCCTGTACAGGCCTTGACATTAGTGGTGGGCTGTGTGGCCCTGCCCCATTCTGTTTCTGCTGCAGCTGTTTCTGCAGGATCATCTTGTGTAGCATAGCACATACCATAACAAATTGGGTACATGTAGCTGGTGAATACTGCAAGCCTCCACCAGATGTGTCCAGACACCAGTACCATGACCTGAACATCCCAAACACATGCTCTGTTATATGTCTGGCCTGTGCGTGTGTCTCATTATGGCATTCTTGTTCAGGTGTGTGTGCATTTCTGATGGATGTCATCAGCCACGGCTCCAGTGTGTACCCAGCATCCCCCACTAGGTGACCATAGGGGATGTCCCCATTGGCAAATCTCTGGTACAGCTGCATCAGATGCCATATGTGGGAATCATCATAGCTTCCAAGGCAGCCAGCACACACATGCATTATAATGCCCTGGGCATCACATACAACCTGACAATTGATGGAGGGGAAGCCTCTGTAGTTGATGTAGGCCCTACCCTGCTCTCTGGGTGGTGCTTTGATGCATATGTGCGTTCAGTCTATAGCACCCACTACCCCAGGGTATTCTGCTATTTTGTGGAAGAGACACATATTGCTGGCCAACACCTCACAGGTGTTGAGGAAATATACATGCTCACTGGCATGTGCTGACATGGAATCCAGGAACTGGTGGAATACTCTGGATGCCGATGCCTGTGAGATCCCTATGATATCCCCAGTTCTGCTTTGGGAAGTACCTGTGACTAGTATACCTAGGCCTACACATACCTTGGTATCCACTGGGATGGGTTCCCCTGTTTGCTGTAGGTGGTCTCTGTCCACCCTATAGCGCTCCACTATCTCCAGCTCAAATAGCCTCTGGTAGGTTGCCATGGATCTGTACACTCTTCTCTTATCTCCTCACTGTGGCTTGTTTGGCAGCATTCACATCCTCATCACCCTCAGCCTCTTCCACATGTTGTTCTATGTTGCCTGCTGCAGCCCTCCTCATTTTGTAGGTTTGTTTGTTAAAATTTCCCTGCTTGTATACACCGGAGGTGTAGAGTGTGGGAAAAAACAGTGGGAAAGGTGTTTGCTTAGTTTATAGTAGTTTTCTGGGCTGGGCTGGTCTGCTGCCTGTGTAATTGGCTAAATCTGATACATTTCACCTGTCAGCTAAGCTAGTTCTCCTTGATTACCTTCCTACTGCTGTTTTCCCTTCGCATTGCCTCCCTGTTTAAGCCCGTGTGTGCGCCACTCAAACAAAGTGCTCAAATGTGCACATTGCTGCTATTTCCTGGTTTAACTTCTTTTTTCTTCCTGTAAAACCCAGTGCATGGCACGCACACTTGCTTACACTTTGTAAAGAGTGCTAGGCAGATTTAGACACACCACCTAGCTTAGCTGTGCTAAGCTAGGAGCAAGCCTGAGCCACAGGGCTCCAATCTACTTACAGTATGCCTGACACACCCACCCATGATGTCACCAACTCCTAGTCTTGCACTCAGCTATTCATACTTTTACACTGTTGGGACCTACCTCACATGCTGGGGAAAACTGGGATTCACTATCCTTCCCCTCATTTGCATAGAGTTGTCTGCTAATGCATAATTACATGTTTCACACTGAGCCTCCCCCCTTAGCAACCACTATTCACTGGCCAGGTTATTTTTTGCCTGCCATTGACTTGCATGGCAGAATACTGATTTTAGTTAGAATGCTTGTTTTAGGTTTATTTTCTTATTTTCCCACTGATCCCTTTTGCACGCCACTGCCCTATGCTTAAACAGCCGAGATTAGCGAAAAAAAAATTAAAAGTTGATTTTTATATTTTTTTGTATTGTTTGCAATGCCAGTGGCCTTATTCTTGGCCATTGGCATGCTTCCTCAATGATATGCAGCCTTTATTTGGAGCTGTCATGTCTCCATTTTGGAGTTTGCAGATATGTACTCTGTTACTAACCGAGTACATTTCTCCAGATTACGCTAGTCCTGCGCCACCTGATTCCATCTTCCTGGATAGGAGATTTACCTCATTTGCATGGTTTTCACCTGCAAATGGGATAATTTGCATACAGGGGCTGGGAACGTGCAGGACTATTGCAAGAGCGCTTGTGCACGTCAAACAAGCATGTACATGGTTCGCTCTGCCGCCATATTGCCAACATTACCTCTTACACTAATCATGCACACCATGTAGGTCTTGCTGAATCCAGGGGTTCCTTTCAACTTTAAAAGAAGGAAAAGTAATAATGCTTTCAATAAATTTGAATAGTATTATTAATATTGTAAGAATGATAGGGATATTAGAATGGTGTGCTAAATGTGATATAGATATTATTCTTATAGAAATGTAAGATATTTGACAAATGAAGAAAGACTTCCAATAGAAAAATTGCCAGGTGGAAAATTTATATGAAAGTAAGGAAATTAATGTTCTTCTGGAATGGCTTTATTGTGTGAAAAACAGTAAAAATATTAGATGTCACTTAGGTAAGGAAGGGAAGGTTAACTACCGTAGATATGAGGTGGAAAGAATATTTTTACAGAATTATAGCATTTTGTGCATATACAAATGGCAAAGAAAAATAGAATCAGTTTAATCAAATATTATTTTATGTGGTAGTTAATATGAAAATTATTATTGCAGGGTTTTTCACTGTGATTTAATGTGAAATGTGACAAGAAAGGGAACAATATTAAAAATACATGATGTGATAAAGTGTGGTAAGTTAGCTGTGTACAATGAAAGATAATGGCCTTATAGGAGATGTTTGCAACTGGATCTGAAATTGATTGTTTTGTACTTTTGGAAGGTTTGGATGGAGCAGATGGTAATACAGCAAGGACAGTTTTTGGATCATTTAGCAACATGGATGGAGGTGATGGAAGAAAGACATTGTATTAAAATAGGAAAGGAAATACAAAGAGTAAGTGAGATATTATGGAATGAATTTGGAGAGTGGGAAGCATCGCAGTCATGGAGGGATCATTTAACCATGAAGAACTTTTATAAAAATTAGTCTGAATGGTACATTGAATTATAAAATGAAGTATAATTTTCCCAGTAGCAAGATGATGTAAGAAAGGAAGAGAAAGTGAAGTATGGAAAAATGCAAAGAAATGTGTTGAAGAATTTAAAGATGAATAAAAGATAGTATTGTGATATGGAAAAGGAAATATATAAATGAAATTGAGAAAAAATATGACTGATATTATTAGCAGAGATATTATTTTCAAGGGGAGAGAGGTGGTGCAGGCATATTGGGTAAAATAGTAAAGGAGAATGTTGGTATAATGAGGGAAATTAAAAATGTAAAAGGAGAGGTAAAAATGCAGTTGTAGTACAGCATGGAGAAAATATAGATGAGTAAAAAGAAAGAAAATAAGAAAGAATTGAAAGTAAAATAAGGAAGAATTTGAAAAAGAGATTACTATCAGTCAATCAGATGAAGTACTTAGGAAAGTAAGTGTTTTGTCAATATTGGGTCCTAATGGCATTGGGTATGAAATGTACAAGGAATTAACTGATTAGTAAACAGAGTGTTTTGTAAATGTTTTGAATGAATGGGTGAAAGAAAGTTTTGTTTATGGAGATTTATGTAGTGGAGTATTAAAAATTATATGGAAGAAAGATGATAAGAATGAAATAAAAAACTGGATACCGATCACATAAAAAATACAGATTATAATTTTTATGAGAATAGCACATAGAGGAGAATGGAAGGAAAGATGAAGGATATTATGGAAGAAAATATATGTGACATAAAAGGGAAGGAATGCCTGGAATTATTACTGGTGGTTCAAAAAAATGATGAAATTATAAGTAAAAGGGAAGATGTGAACTGTATGGCATGTGATATTAATAAGGCATCTGATACAGCAGGGTATGATGTTTTGTGGGATGTTATGGGAAAGTATGAAATAGGTAATCGAATTAGAAGAGGGTGTATGTCAGCAAATCAAACTAATAGGGTGAGACTGTTAGTGAATGAGTGGCTGAATAAAGAAATATGCATGAGTTGTGGTATAAGACAAAGATGTCCCTTGAGTGGGATATAATTTGCATTAGTAATGAATGTAACAGTGAATGAAGTATCTTATAAAATGAAAGATGCTAGATATGTGATGCAAAAGGAAATAATGATTCCAGTAATTCTGATATATGCAGATGATACAGTCGTGGTTGCTAAGAATAAAATATGGATGAGGGCAGTGTTGATATGTCTGAATGGATGTTTAAAGGAAATGATAATGACCTTGAATAAAGATAAGAGTAAGAGTCTGGGTGATGTTGCAAAAATTGGAGGGGTATATTTTTCAATGAATGAAGAATCTTTGTTAGGGATAAAATATAAGAAAATTATGTATTTATGAGGCAGTGGGAAATTATGATAAAAGAAATGAAAGAAATAAGTATTATGTGGGGGCCTTATAGATTAGCATTCAAGAAAAGGGTTGAGCTGGTCAATTCTTTTTAATGGCAAAATAGCATATAACATTTTTATATGATCCCAGAAAAATATGGAAAATAAATTTTGCAAGTAGTGTTTTCTTTTACACTGGGTTCATGATTAAACCCAGTGAAAAGAGGTATGCTGTATATTAAACCCAATAAAAAGAGGTGTGTTGTAAACTAGTGAAGATGAAGGGGGATTGGGGTTTTTAAATCCAGCTGCTTATCCTGCTTCTTTAAACTTCTAATTGATGATGAACAAATGGCTCGGGGTGCAGAAAGGTGCAGAAAAACAGAACCAAATAATGAAAGGCTGCACCAAGCTTACAAAACCAAAACGTTTATTGAAACAAAAACTAATGTAAGTGCTTTCATGACTACTCCTGTCACTTCATCAGACAAACTAAACATTCATCTATCAAGTTTATATATCACATGGCAGCAGTCAGCTGATACTCAATGAAAATCAGGTGTAGTTATGTCACTTATACAATTAAAACTGTGCAGCAAGGTAAAATCTATATAATATATCTATAAAAATATTTATTTAAAAATTCAAACCATAAATAATACAAAAGAATCTCTTAAAACATGCATATATATATGGTATGCAAAGATATATATGTATATATTCTTTGTGCACATTGTACTAATTCCTAGCACTTGAGGTGGTGGGACTTCATGAAAGGTTTTAAGGATGTTAGACCATTAAGACCAGGATACCTCTCGGCATTCAGTGAGAGAATCCATTTTTGCTCTATGCTCTCAGTAACATTTTCTGTATCACCCCCTCGTATACTAAGGTGCACAACTTGAATGACCATAAACTTAAAATTGTGTGTACAATCTGTTTGTTTAATATGATTATCCAAGACATTAGTTTCTTTACAGTTGTTAATGTCCCTAATGTGTTCAAGGATCCTGTCCTTGAACATTCTGTTAGTTTTGCCTACATAGAATACAAAACATTTCTGGCAGAAAGAAAAATAAACAATATTCATTGTTCTACAATCAGCATAGCTATTACTTGTAATAGTTAATTGTTGCATGGGATGTGTAAAGGTTCTGTTACTATAGAAGTATTTACATGCAGAACATCGTCTGCACAGAAATGTGCCAGTCCACATGGACTGCATTGGTCTACTTATGTCCATTTTGTTACAGAGATGTTGTTTCAAGGACTTATTGTTCCTAAAATAAAAGGATGGAACATTGCCAATCATTTCCATAAATCCTGGTACTTCCTGTAATAGATGCCAATTTCTTTTAATAATAGAGGTATATTCATCGACATCACTTGAGTACTTAAGAACTACCCTAAATTTAGCATTTGTCAGGATAGGCCTGCATCCCTCTTCATTTTGTGCAACATTCATTAAATATGGTCTACATCTGCTGCCCCTCTGCGTCCATGCCTCATCTATGGTGGTCTTAATCTCCTCCCTCGAATAACCTCTATCTAAAATCTCTAATTTTACTTTTTCAAGTGCCACCTTTGCTTTATCATCCTTGTTGTGTAGGCACTTGAAAAAGTAAAATTAGAGTTTTTAGACAGAGGTTATTTGAGGGAGGAGATTGAGACCACCATAGATGAGGCATGGACACAGAGGTGCAGCTGATGTAGACCATATTTAACGAATGTTACACAAAATGAAGAGGGATGCAGTCCTATCCTGACAAACGCTAAATTTAGGGTAGTTCTTCAGTACTCAAGTGATGTCAATGAATATATTTATATTATTAAAAGAAATTGGCATCTATTACAGGAAGTACCAGGACTCTTGGAAAGCATTGGCAGTGTTCTGTCCTTTTCTTTTAGGAACAATAAGTCCTTGAAACAACATCTCTGTAACAAAATGGATATAAGTAGACCAATGCAGTCCATGCGGACTGGCACATTTCTGTGCAGACGATATTCTGCATGTAAATACTTCTGTAGTAACAGAACCTTTACACATCCCATGCAACAATTTACTATTACAAGTAATAGCTATGCTGACTGTAGAACAATGAATATTGTTTATTTTTCTTTCTGCCAGAAATGTTTTGTATTGTATGTAGGCAAAACTAACAGAATGTTCAAGGACAGGATCCTTGAACACATTAGGGACATTAACAACTGTAAAGAAACTAATGCCTTGGCTAATCATATTAAGCAAACAGATTGTGCACACAATTTTAAGTTTATGGTCATTCAAGTTGTGCACCTTAGTATACGAGGGGGTGATATAGAACATTTTACTGAGAGCACAGAGCAAAAATGGATTCTCTCACTGAATGCTGAGAGATATCCTGGTCTTAATGGTCTAAAATCCTGAAAACCTTCCATGAAGTCCCGCCACCTCAAGTGCTAGGAATTAGTACAGTGTGCACATAGAATATATAAATATATATCTTTGCATACCATATATACACATGTTTTAATAGATTCTTTTGTATTATTTATGGTTTGAATTTTTACATAAATATTTATATATATATATATTTCATATAGATTTTACCTTGCTGCACAGTTTTAATTGTATAAGTGACATAAACTACACCTGATTTTCATTGAGTATCAGCTGACTGCTGACATGTGATATATAAACTTGACAGATTGTTTAGTTTGTCTGATGAAGCGACAGGAGTAGTCGTGAAAGCACTTACGTTAGTTTTTATTTGTTTCAATAAACGTTTTGGTTGTGTGAGCTTGGTGCAGCCTTTCTTTATTTGGTTCTTTAAACTTCTGTAGAGTATTAAAGTGTGTAAATGAAGAGAATGAGAAATTAATAGTGAAAATGTTTAAATAGAAGTCCAAAACATTTTGGGAGATGATGAGAATAAGAAAAACAGACAAAGAGCATATAAATGAAGAAATTAAAAATTATCATGAAAAAATACTAACATAGAAAATATGAACTAACAATACAGAAAGGTGTAGAATGATGTGATATATTAGGCCTCCTACTGAAATGTCAGCACAAGCTGAAAAAAGACCAAAACACAGGAATAGAGTGAATCTCAAAACTTCTTTTTGCAGGAGAGGCAAGCTCTCCTGCACCCCCATGTGGGGGAAGCTCCCTCCAAAAAAACTTACATATGCCAACTCCAAGATCACCATACCTTGAAGAACAGAGAATATCTAAGAAATGGTGTCTCAGACATAGTGTATGCAAGTCCGATCTTTCAGACATTCAATCACCTTATTTCAGGATTCACTCTTGTGGGTCCTGAAATTTCAAATGGTCTTAAGTACAATACTGTGATAAAACAGTAATATTACATAAAATGTCTCAGTTTATAACCAGTTATGCAAACTGCTGCATGCTTCATTTGAGGTTTCTGACATAACTAATGAAGACCTCGTGGTTGTCATTGGCTGGCAAGCTACCTTTATCAAAAAATTGGATTTCTTGTACTTAATTACCCCTCTTAGTTATTTATTTACTTTAAGGAGAATGCATTTAACTGTTTGGGTGTTACTGTTCACAATTTTAGATATGACTTTTTTCCTTTTGCCATTTAATTTTGGATTCCACCAGGGTCATTTTGTTTTTAGAGTTTGTTTAGGCTTATATCTGTTATGTACAGGAGCCTCTATGCTACCAGTGACATGGTTGTACAGAGTGTCTATCTGGGTTTGGAGGGATTTGAAAATTTAAGACTTTATCATTTAATTGAAAGTTGTATGGCTTGGAATAATTCCTGTTGCAAGGTTTACTGGGGTTGCAGAATTGACTTTTATTTCAAAGAAGATCACTTTGTGATCTGACCTTACCAGAGAGGACATGACATTGGGTGGGGCACAGAGTTCTCCCATATTTATGCATACCAGGTCTAATATGTTTGTAACACTATCCAGTCTAGGGTGTTTGTGTTTTCTAAGTCAAGGAATGTTTGTACCTGAAAATTTGGGGTTGTGTAGGATTCCCAGTCTATAGAGGGGTCCCCATGAGTATCATGTTTGGTTGAATGGCAAGTGTCTCCAGTAGGTTTGAAAATGAGCTATAGGTTTCCAGGGACATAGAGGGTGACCTATATCTTTCTTTCATATGGTATGGGACTTTATCATACTTTGTCTATAGTGATCTTTATGTGAAGAAACTCTGGTTACTGATGTAAATCAAAATATTCTTTTAGTTTTTTGAATGATATTTGGATTTCGGCTTGAAACTTTTCATAGCTGCTTTCCCTATGGATTTATGCAGAATCATGTATACGATTAATTAATGTGACTCTGTTTGTCTGTTTGTATACATACTATTTGTGAAAGATTCCACACCACTGTTAATGGTAAAGGAAGTAGAAAAATTGTTTTACAATTGACCATTTGCATTCTTTTCTGAAGATAAGACTTAGACCGGCTTAGGACTGTGTTGTTATAGTGTCAGTGGCCTAATGGTGGCCAGTTGGTGGTAAATTAAGTACAATGCTTTGGAGAAGTCCAGGAATATTAGCAGTTGCTGGTTGTCCAAAACTGCAGCTCGAGGCTGCATGCTAAAATATTTTAAGGAGAGCTGATTTGGGGTGCTATGGCCAGTCCTGAAACCATACTGTGAAGATATGATTAGGTTGTCAGATATAAGTCTCAATATTTGATTGTGAATAAGTCACTCCAGTATGTTGGACAGGCAGCTTAATATGCTTATAGGCACGTAGGTCTTGATCTTTTACAAACTCTTTCTTTGAACAGTGAGATGAGATTTCCATTTTCTAGGCATTACAGAAATGCCCTTCATTAGGACTCCTGTTTATATTATGATGATAAAAGGTAGCAATGAATTCTGAAAATTGTTTTAGAAAGTATTGTGGAAGATCATTCATAGATAGTAAGCCAATTCCTTTTTGCTTTGCTAGCAGTTTCTTTAGAGTGGAAAGTGTAGAGTGGATGATACAGACTGTTAGTTTTCCTTCAGCTTCAGTGTTATTTGCAACAGAAGACGTGCTAAGCTTATCCTCAATACACAATGAATGACACTCATGTGTGTGATCGTTAGCATACGACTACCTGGCTTTTCCCCCAGAGGGTCGAACTGCCAATATGCCGGAGGCTTTGGATTTCCACTTTTCTCATGATGGTTTGACCTCAGATATATATGCATATTTATATACAGTAGAAATATGGGGGTAAAACCCCCATATCTGGGTCTAAAGGGAAAGGGGCTTGCTTCCCTGCAAAAATACTTTTTTTCAGAGTTTCTTTAGATCTAAATGTGATTGCATTTGCATGAGAGGATTACATATGAGTTGGTAGCTCTTCAAAGAGCTGATACTTTATTATGTTTAATAGTTAATCTCACAACTACCAATCTAGTGCAGTTCAGAAATTTATTACTTATGTCAGTGTGTGATGGTAAGCTCAGAGCATGGCTGATTGAGCATGTTGACTAAGTACTTTGTTTATAGGTTCATAGGTAGGTACTAGGCTATTAGCCCTAGGGCTTATATAAGCCTAGCCAAAAAGGTACCCTGGCTTTTGCCACCCAAGAAAATAATTTTCCTGCGCCCCTTTTGAGCAGAGCCACAGAAGTGATCCCTGGGGTGAATTCCCTATTTCCCATCTAATCATCAAGATTTTTCTTGAAGAGTGCTACTGAGGAGCTCTGTTTGACATAGATAGGTAGTCGATTCCAGAGTATGGGAAGTCTCTGGGACAGCAATCTATCCCACCAGCATGTTCTGTTTATTGTGGTGACAAGGTTTAGGTCCCTGCTAGAGCATGTAGCTTGGAGGGGTTGGGATTTCTTTAAGTGGAGCATGTCCAACAGCTCTGGGTTTGACATAGCTTTGTATGTTAGGCAGAGATCGCCTCTGAGTAATTGATATGTGACGGAGTAAAGCTGGAGTTTTTTCAGACGGTCTGCGTAGGGCATCTGTTTGAGGCCAGTAATCCTCTTTGTGAAGTATTTCTGTGGCCTTTCCAGTTGTTGTAAATGTCTTGTGAGGTACATACCAAAAGGGGCATTGTACTCTATAATGGGTCTAATGAGTGATGAGTAGAGGGGAACAATGACCTCTTTTTTTCTGGATGAGAAACCTTTTGTGATGAGGTGAGCCACATAGAAAGATTTCCTGACCACTGTGGCGATGTGATTATCAAAGGAGAGATTACTGTCCACCTGTGTCCCAAGGTCTCTTATCACACATTCAGTATTAAGTAGACTACCACTTATGTGGTAGTTCATAGGTACAGAGTTTTTACCAAAGGGGATGACAATACACTTTTTGGCATTGAGCTTCAAGCCATGGCTTTGACACCAGGCATCTGTCTCAGTGAGGCCCTTTTGTAGTATGTCCACATCGTTAGGAGTTTCGATTATGGCTCCTAGTTTGCAGTCATCTGCAAACTTTGTTAGCCAAAGACCTTCTGTGTTAGCCTGTACTTCAGAGAAGTAGATACCAAACAGGAGATGACCCAGGACTCAACCCTGTGGTACTCCACTTGTCACTGGTCTACATGGTACTTAGGTAGGATGCCAGTTCATTCTGTAGTTCATGTAGAATGCAGCCTGGGATATTGTCAGGTCCCATGGATGCTGTGTTCTTGGCTTTAGAGAGTGTGTTTTTACCTGTGCAGCTGTGAACTTTGCATTCTTCCGGTATAGAGATGGGCCCTCTAGGGGGTGAGAGGGGGGTAAAGTTAGCACTGAACCTATCTGCCAGGATGTTGGAAATATCAGTTGGTTCTGTATATTTAGTGCCATTGTGCTGTAACTCAGAGCAGATCTGAGTGTTGCCATTGAGATTCTTGCCATAGCTATAGAATGCTTTGTGGCTGTCTTTAGAGTCAGTGGCAATTTTGTTTTGTTAACTAGCTTTGGAGGATTTTATGAGGGATCTCAGCTTCTTACTGAGGTTGACCAGGGAGTTCCTCCAGTCATGGGATTTTACTCTTTTTGGCAACAGTTTCTTTCTTCTGTTGTAGTTTATTTATGGCAGAGGACCACCAGATTGTCTTCCTTTTTTTGGAGGATAGCATCTTGGTTCCATTAGGGATAGCATGATCCATGCACTCGTGTAAGTGCTTATAAAGTGCATTTGTGTAGGATTCAGCAGTAATACCTCTATTGTCCATCTGCATAGGTGTCATGAAGTTTGCCACTTCTGTCTTAAGAAGTGTGAAGTTGATTTTGGAAAAGTTTTTTACAGTGGTTTCCCTAACTGGGGATGGGGCAAATACTCAAATGTTTGTTTACTTGTATGTATTATGTGGAGCTTTTTTACAGTATTAAAGCGTTGCTCCCAAGAGTTATTCAGACTGTCTGATTCATGATGTGTCAATAGCTTATTTTGCATGCCTTATAGATAGATATCTGGTAAATGTCAAGAACTATTTTGCACTTTTGCTGTGAATTTGAATTTTTACTTTTTCCATGCTATACCCAAGCTATGCCTCTTTCTTTCATAGTTTATTAAGTAGACAAGTGTCTGTGACTCCATTAGTAACATGTGGATTAGGGCAATCAATTGATTAGAATAGCGGAATTATGGCTGCCACATCTGCCTATCTGGATGCATGACTATCATTTGACTACAATCATTAACTCAGAATGTAAGTAACACTGAAGTTTGTCTTACTGAGCAATGTACTAAGCATATCATAAAATACTTCCTTTGAAGTGTGTCTCTGCAACATTCACTCTCTTTGTTGCTGCTTATTTCTTTTTCATTTCAAAATAGTTATCATTATGGTTTTGATGCCTTTAACTACATCTGCAGCATGTTTTAATGAATATCATGTTTTCTATTTTCAATAGGAATGTAACATTTACAAATCAGTGTACCTAAATATCTAGATGGCTAAGAAAAGTTCATCCTGGAGATTTTCATACTATTGCCGTTACCTGGCACTGTCCAGAATACAATTCCTGGAAATGGTAGTGTTTGCATAGCCTAGATTTATTTGTGAAATGTTCATGACATAATTCATTATTTCAGGAGAAAGCTAATGACTATAACTTGTAGAAGCTAGCTCATTAATTTATTCAGTGCATGTGAATTATTTGTAATGTAATTTGCAGGCTGTGTGTTACAAAGTTCAACCGCATTAGCTGCTTCTCTTCCTGGAATGCTGGATTACACTTTTAGATTTATGACATAGCTTGCCTGACATCCTCCGTTTATTGAATACAGCTGCTGTGACTCCATACTCTCACCCTGATGTGTTTTGATCATCACTCTATGTCCTAAATTTATTAAATGCACCCATATTAACTCTGCACCCACACCTTCTGCCTTCTAATAAATTACTTTGTAAAAGAGTCCACCATTGATAGTGTAACATGGATTTTTCATGTGCCTAAATTATTTGCATTAGTGCACATACTACGATGCCTTGTGTTTTTGTTGTTAACTTTGTTTTACATTGGCCTTCTATGCATATTGGCTTCATATATAGGATCTGTCAACTAATGGCAGTTCTTCTGTTACTTTATGCTATGCCTTATTAATATACAAATCCTTAATCCCTTAACTAAGAAAGATGGCCTGCCTAAGTAAATCCTGTTTCTTCTCCTATTCGGTACTTATTTCATCTCTGCACCTGCTGCAAAACCGTAAATACATACTGCTATAGCTCTGAACAGAGTGCAAGTACCTTGCATGGAAGTGCAGTTTTACTGATTAATCACAACTCTAATACAGCAGCAGTAGCCTTAATAGTGTGTGTATTGCAGTGCTTACAAATGTGTGACAGTACTGCGTAATAACAATAAGCCTGGAGGACAGAACTGCTTGAGCTGAACAGGAATTTTAAGTTCTAGATCTAAACTTTTACTCAGAACAGAATGTACCAATGAGAATAATGTTGGGATGACCAAGACAGTACTGCCTTCTCTTATTTTGAAGAACTCCGTGTATAAACTGCAATTTTTAAATGTAGAAAATATTTGAATATGTAATAATACATTCTGAAAACTAAACAGTTTTGTGCATGCTTCACTGTACAACATAGTTTATTCTATCTTTATACTGAATAAAATGATTTCTTTTTGTATAGAAGTATGTATATCCATGTAATTTCATTTCTACTACTATGTTCTAAAACAATTGTTACCTTATTCATACTAATTTCTCCAAGTGCAAAACAGATCATGTTGACCTCAGTGTAAATATGCACAAAACAATTTGCATGTCATTGTCTGACTCAATACTCCTGTATAATATTTATGCTTTTTCAGTGGAGCCACCACTGAAAAAGAATATTTTGCTAGACCTATTCAGCCATTCCTATATAAAAAAAGCACAAATAAATGGGTTAAGGTTGACACCTGTCCTTTTTTTCCAGATTGTCCAGAAATAGTGTTTTGTCCAGTTGTTCTATTTTCCAATTTGAATCTGGAATCTCCTGCTGTCCAGTCCTTCCATGTTGCTCCACCCTTGATTGAAGCTGATTGGCTAAACTTTGCTTAACAGCTGTAAGCCTGGAAACAATCAGGGGTGTGGAGCCAAGACTGAGAATCCTATGTGTCATTGCATCAGAGATCTCAACAAATGTAGCAGTACAATACAATCTGGCACCATTTTGTGGTGTGGTTAGTGAATAAGTCATGATTGTACTCGTTGTTGTTTAATATGGCAGGAAAGGTTGGATTAAGAAGTTTGTATGGTGTGACTGTCACTTACAAGTGTGTTCACCCTGATCATCATGCTGCACTGTAGTCTGGATGGACTGCTGCAGCAGTAACAATTAGAAAACACAACGTGTAAGTTGCTAAAGCTGCTGATATTATAAAGTATTGCTGTTCTAAATAATCAAGGCTGTTGCTAATTTTTAAACAGATTTTCTAATATAGTTTTTGTTTAAGAAATTTCTGTACATTTTTAAATAAGTGAAATAACTGTTTTTAATGTTCATGATTATAATTACTCTTTTTTAAATTAATTTTTCATATAGTTCATCACTCCTGGAGTTTATTTGCATGAGGATGCTTCGGTAGAATATAAAAAACAGGTGTACTTAACTTTTTCTGTTTTACCCTTTTAGTGTTTTACAGACTTACTGTTCCAATTTTAGCATGCTACTCCCGTCTGCTGACTCACACTCATGTATTTATCACTCCAGCTACAACTGCGAAAGCTTTGCTGTGACTTTGTGAGTTTTGTTTTATTATGTATTTTTTACTCAAAAATTATTCTTGCTTTCTGGGAAATCTGAAGCCCAATGCAGTGCATTGCATGTATACCTGTACCTGCTTGCTGACTAAAGATAAAATATTTACCCTTGTGGATGCAGAATTCTTTCTTTTTGGTCAGGGATGTCATTAAGTAATTAATTGGTTCTATGAGTATGTTAATGATTAAGCTAACATAAAACTCTTGTTACTCTGATATTTAACAAGAATAAAGAACTTTTTTTTAATTACTATAAATGTAAACCTCTGCTTTTGTGTATACATTTATTAGGAACATTTTATTGCCTTGATGTCAGGCAGTTTGCAGAATGCACTTCTTCCTAAGCTAAATTTATGACGTTAAACAATATTTTTCAGTAGAGCAGTTATGTGCTTGCAGTTTTTTATGCCCTCATTTAGCAAGAGTAGTAAGAAATACAGGCCTGTTTTTGTAAATGCATGTAAAAACAGCAATCAGTATATTTTAAACAAGGAAAGTAACACCTGATAAGAGCAAATTGACTAACCTTAAAGGAATGCATTCATGTCTTTCTCTATTAGATATGTTTCATATTCATTTCACTGCATAATTGTCTCTGTCCAAAATCACCCATATCTACAGGTGGCCAAAATGTTGGGGTTCTAGGGTGCACTTCAGATTATTGTATTTCTTTATGTTTTGAACATGTTTGTGTTGGAAATGCAAATAATAACAATAACTAATTCATACCACATATCGTCTGAGAAAAAATGTAGGAAAATGAAGCGGGGTATGTTTGAAATGAATTTTAAATTTGGGAATGTTTCAAATAACACTAAAAATTCAGAACAGTTCTAATTTGATAATGTTTACATGAGAATTATGATTGTTGAAATGTGTGGTAATAATGGCCTCACAGGGCCATAATTATTACTTCTTGGTTCCAAAACTCTAATTCCCTGGTAGCATTGTTATATTAGCCATTATCCTCCACCATGTTGATGACTGGGCAAATTTGTTTCTGTTTATGTAACTTAATTTCTTGTAGTCATGGCTAACAGCTCATCTATCCTTGAAATGAAAATAACAAAGGCAGACACAGTGACAACACAAACTGGATAAGAACACACCCAGAGGTAATGAATCCAATAAAAGTTTTAATAAACTCCAAACAGCACAAAAGGTAATGTAAAGCACTTTTCGTCTGGTCGATTCACCAGACTTCCTCAGACAAACTCATACAAAACAGGCACCAAGTTTAAATTAAAAACTTTTCCCTCCAAAACTATATCAACCTATCAAACACATTGTTCAATTAACATCAGTTAAAACATTAAAGTTATATAACAATTCAATACCCTAAACCTTGTACTTAAAGTTGAACAGTTTTTTAAAAAACATTTTATGAAAAACCTTACTTGTCATAAAAACCTAACCTAAAAAACTAAGACATGAAAAGTGGGTACAACTCATAACCCTTATAAATATAAATGTTAAACTAATATAAAACACTTTTATAAAAAACTTTTTTACATATCTATGCATTGTCTACTAAGGCTCCTCAACTTAAGAATACAAGAAATGGAGAGCTCCTCATTTAGACTCGGTTTCCTACTACAATCCAGGCTGAGCTGCCATAATACTTCTTTTTTCTCTAATAGTATACCTAAAGCACCACCCCTATTGTCCATCAAAATTTGGTCTATCACCCTAAATGAAAAAGAATGCCCCGGGTTACTATTACAATGTCTAGCTCATCTATCTTATTTGTTTCTCTGTAGTCATCTGTGGGCAAGAATAATGCAACCTTCAGAAAGTAATTTGAGAAGTAATCCAACATGGGAATGCAGAAAAATGATTTTTACCAATAGGAATGACCATAAGTAGGGGCACATAAACAAGGCAATAAGGAGATGAACTTTATTGGCAACAATTAATAATGGAACCAAAGTATTGGGTGCAAATAACTAGGAAGGGGAAATCATAGAGTGTGATGAGGCCAAGAAGAAGTTTGGACTCTGGTTGGAGTGAGACAACCTTCCTTACCAAAGACTGATAACAGAATATAGGCATAGAGAAGAGGGATAAGAGAGTGTTACATGTAAGACCAGCTCTGGTTGAGGTAATTGTTGAGTCTAGAACAGACGTTTCAGAAAAAAAAAAAACAGAATATTAGTAAGGCAGATAAAATAATGAATGACGACTCTAAGGATTAATCAGAAGATGTTAGAAAATACTGGGAAATGAAAATGGAAAAACAAGACACAAACAATGCAATGAGTGCATTATTGTATAGCTTCCAAATATGCAAGAAAATGTAGAATATTTAGGATTTTCCCATGGACGTGTTTGCATATGTATTACTATGCCCCAAGTAGGCAACTTCAGTCTCTCTCCCAAAACTTTGAAGTCCTCAGAGAATTTTTCCACAAGTAGACGGCATTTGCACAGGTATGATGGTAAAGTGGAGAGTACCGGAGTAGGATGTGAATATCTCATTTTGGGAATGTAACAAGTTCATAGATTTTTGAAATTCATAACAGAGTACTTTGTCAGAAATGTTGGGGGAGAAAATTATTGCAACTATAGAAATTATTATTTTATAGAAATTGAATTGCCTAGATGTAACAAAGTTCTGTTAAGTTTAATGCTGTTGGCTTCCAGAATAAGCAATTACTGGAAAATGAAAATCACAAGCAAAACCAATTGTAACTGATTAATTTAATGTTGTAGAGGAGATAAAAGGACTGGAGGTGGGATCTTTAGAAAATGGAAGGTGTAAACCACATAGAAATAAATGGAATATGTGTGAATAATACATTCATAATAATATTCATAAGGAATGATATTTCAGGGAAGGCAGGACTTAAGCAATATATGTAAAGTTAAATTGAATAATTAAGACAAAAATCATATTTGTATAATATATTCAGTGTACATTTTGTAATGGTTTGTTTACTCATGTCACTATGCAATATGTGTGGTATTAATAAAAATTTTAAGAATTAAAATGTGATCTCTTATTCAGTGGAGTCTCTCTTTTTGAAGTGAATTTGCCTTGCTATGCATATGCCCATTTGCTAGCCATTAACAGCAAGAAACAAACCAATAGCTAGCCTAGGAACCTAACATATGCTGAATGCATGATTTGATTTCTGACAGAGAGCCATGAATGACCCACCCAACTGGTACATGTTAGCTTAAAATTAGTTTCACAAATCTTCATAGAGTACTTCTTTTTGCACTATTAAATATGTTTTGACTGTTGGTACCTGACAGCATTTTGACAGCAATCCAAATTTAATCTTAATAATTAGGGCAACAACTTATTTATCATAGGAGTATGGTGCTCTACCAATGTACCATGGAGGGACATTATGCATTATATTACATAAATTATCTCCTTAGTTAAGGTGGGACCAAACTTATGGCAGCAGCGAGCAAAGAGTGGTAAAATCAGCACCATGTGGTAGCAATCAGCAGTGATGGGTGATAATAATCAGCATTAATGTTTGGTAATAATCAGCACTGATATGTGGTAATGATCAGAACTGATGTGAGGTAATAATAAGCAGTGATGTGTGGTAATAATCAGCAGTGATGGTTGGTAATAATCAGCAATGAGTGGTAATAATCAGCACTGATGGATGGTAATAATCAGTGATGAGTAGTAGCAGTCAGCACTGATGGGTGGTAATAATCAACACTGAGTGGTGATCAGCACTAATGTGCTATAATAGTCAGCAGTGATAGTTGGTAATAATTAGCAAAGATGGGTGGTAATCAGCAAAGAGTGATGATAATCAGCACTTATGCATGGTAATAAGAAGCAATGATGTGTGGTTATAATCACCTCTGATGGGTGGTAATAATCAGCACTGACATGTGATAATAATTAGCAATGACATATGGTAATAATCAACACTGATGTGTGGTAATAATCAGCAGTGATGTGTGGTAATCAGCACTGATGTGTGGTAATAATCAGCAGTGATGTGTGGTAATCAGCAGGGATGTGTGGTAATAATCATCAGTAATGAGTGGTAATAATCAGCACTGATGTGTGGTAATAATCAAGTAATAAACAGCACTGATGTGTGGTAATAATCAGCAGTGATGGGTGGTAATAATCAGCACTGATTTGTGGTAATAATCAGCAGTGATGGGTGGTAATAATCAGCAGTGATGGGCAGTAATAATCAGCACTGATGTGGCTAATAATCAGCATGGATGTGTGGAAATAATCAGCAGTGATGGGTGGTAATAATCAGCAATGAGTGGTAATAATCAGCAGTGATGGGTGGTAATAATCAGCAATGAGTGGTAATAATCAGCACTGATGGGTGGTAATAATCAGCAGTGATGTGTGGTAATAATCAGCACTGATGTGTGGTAGTAATCAGCAGGGATGGGTGGTAATAATCAACACTGATATGTGATAATCAGCACTGATGTGTGGTAATCAGCAGTGATGTGTGGTAATAATCATCAGTGATGGGTGGTAATAATCAGCACTGATGTGTGGTAATAATCAAGTAATAAACAGCACTGATGTGTGGTAATAATCAGCAGTGATGGGTGGTAATAATCAGCAGTGATGGGCAGTAATAATCAGCACTGATGTGGCTAATAATCAGCACTGTGTTGAAATAAACAGCAGTGATGGGTGGTAATCAGCAATGAGTGG